>NW_018164832.1:132793-152877 GCF_001263595.1 Phalaenopsis equestris | reverse complement strand
AACCGACAAATATATATATATATATATGCGGTTTGATTAATATAGGATATATCACATATATAAGTGTTAAACATTAAATTTTGAATAAGCTCATAGCGTTTATTATTAAAGAAACTTAAAATCACGTCCAATCCTTGCTATCTTAACAACTAATTTATATTAATATAACTTTTTTTTTGTATAATTGTCTTAACTAAATCCAATCAAAATTTAGAGATATTCAGCAAATTGAATAAAAATTAATTCAAGTGCTATGATGAATATTATTTTTAATGCATGTTGGAACATTCACAGCTGTAGAGTAAAGAATTAGCATCTTAGCATCATATGAGACTCCACCATACTCAGATAATAAAAGAACAGTAAGCAGAAATAGACATCTTGAATTTTACTTGGAAAACCATGGGGACTAGCCAAGTTTAGACAATCCACTATGAATGATGAGTACACTGGTACAATCTTTTCCTTAATTAGAAAATATAGAGTTACAAAGTTAATTGGTGTAAATGTACAATTGTTGCATCGATAATAATTGTAGTCAGACAGTAGATTTTGGTGATGACATGTTCCAATGGCCGTAGTCAATTTCTATAGAGATAGAAGTTCATCGTGAATGTTGTCGATGGTATCCATATCACCAGCTTGTCATGTAAGCTGTAGTTGAAAGCTATGGTGGTGATTGGTCGTGTAAGCTGCATACGGTTGCTTTAGAGGCATCGGTTGGCTATAGAGGTCATAGTAGGAAGTCTTAGGAGCTTTGAGACATGTTGGTCATAGTTGGTCACATAGTTCATAAAGGTGAGATGCGTTGACGTGTGTATGTAGTGGGGATCGAAGTCATGAAATGCATGAGTTGTGGGCCACACATGCTTTAGTTGGTCAGGTAGGACATAGTGGTGGGTTGTGATAATATTCATAGATCTCAAAGGTCAGAATCCGAAGCTGCACAAGTTGTGGACCACATAGGCCCTAGGTGATCATGTTTACTGTAGTGGTGGGCTACGATGACGTCCATAGGATGCAAGGATCAGAGTTGAAAGATGTGCGAGCTGTGGACAACATAGGTTTTAGTTAATCATGGAGGTCATAGTGTTGAGTTGTGATGACGTTCGTAGGTTGCAGGGGTCGGGTCGGGAAATGCATGAGTTGGGGCGAATGTAGCACATTGTTTGTCTTGTCGGCCATCATGGCGAGCTGTGATGATGTTTGCAGGCTACATGGGTTAGAGCCGGGATGCATGAGTTGTGGACCATGAGGCTGCAATCGGTCACGTAGTTTGTAATAATGGGTTGTGAATCGTGATAACATCTGTAAACTGTAGGGGCCAAAGTCGGGAAATGCATGAGGTTGGGCCACATAGGTCGTAGTTGGATATGCAGGTTGTAATTGGTCACATGGGTCATAGTGGTGGTTGTGATAATGTTTGTAGGTCACAGAGCCCAGAGTCAAGAGCTGGATGAGTTGTGGACCACTTTGGCCATAGTCAGTCACATAGGGCATAGTAGTGGTCTTTGAAAACATTCGTACGCTACAAGGGTCAGAGTCGGGAGCGCACAAGCTATGTACCATGTAGATTGTAGTTGTTCATGTAGGTAGTAGTTCTGAGTTGTGATGACTTTTGTAAATCGTAGGGGCCAGATTTGGCAGATGCACGAGATGTAGACCATATAAGTCGTAGACCCATGTGGAGATAGATGTGTAAACGAACCGAACACGAACGAACAGAGCTTGTGTTCGTGTTTGGTTTGTTTGAAGTTTAGTTTGTTTGAAATAAGCTCGTGTTCGAAATTGTTCGTGAATTTTGTGGTTGTTTTTTTAACGAACGAGCCGAACACGAGCCGAACACGAACTGTTCGCGAACCAAAACCGCGCTAAGGAGGTATTAATTATATAACTTATATTATATAAATATATAATATCTATATTAGTATATTACTAATACAGTATATTAATATATTATTAGTATTATTAATTTATTATATATTATAATTTATAAAATTTAATTTTTTAAATTATCATAAATTTTTTATATATAATTATTTTAAATTATTTTATATTTCGAACAATAACGATTCGAACACGAACAAGCGCACCACTGTTCGTGTTTGCGTTTGTTCGTGTTTGGTTCATTTAACAAACCGAATGGAAAAAATTTGTTCACGTTCGTCTCGTTTACTTATCGAATGAATAGAACATGAACTCATTGAAGAACCGTACATGAACTTTTTGCGAACAACGAGCTTTTTTGATAGCCCTACGTGGAGATACGATGAATATTTATACATTATTTAATTAGGATTATACTCATAAATTATATCTAACGAACTGGTTAGTATATAGAATTAAACCAAAACCAGTTAGAAAAAATCAAACTTTTCAAAAATATATTCCAATCTAAATATAAAAAGTTAGCAAATACAAAAAGTACTTTTAATATACATGAATTAGGGATAAGACTTATTCAAAACCGACAAGTGCTGAATAGCAATATAACTACTGCTGTTATTCTTGTTGAATGTTGTAATTTGGAAAAATTCACAACCAACCCAGAAATTCTAGGATGGACAAATAAAGATAACTCTTCTGGAAATATCTGCATTAATTGCACCCGAAATACTATAAAAACAGTCTCACCCCACACATAAGGGGGGAGCTTGAGCCTTGAGAGAAAACATGATCCTTTGAGAAGGAGCTAAAGTCCACCACCATTCCTACCATTTTCAATCGCCGTCGATCTTCGACAATAGCTGTTGATTGTCGCCGATAGTAGTTGAGAGCCGCCGATCGTCGTCGACCACTGCCGACCGTCCTCGACAACCGCCAACCATTGTCGACATCCGCCGATTGCTTTCGACCACTATCGACTGCCGGCGACAACCACCAACCATCGTCAATCACCACCAATTGTCAACATCCGCCAACCAAACATCGTCAGTCAACGTTGTAACTTGAAAAATTTAGTAACTCTTGTCTTCTGTGGAATAAGAGATTTTTCTAATCATCTACATATAGTTGATTTTTACAATCGGGCCACACCCCGTGATTTTTTCCCTTAATAGGTTTTTCCACATAAAAATTTTCGTTGTCATTACTGGTTATTCTATTTCACCTTAGTGTATGCTTAATTTTCGTCAACACCAAGACGATAATTCATTACTCCACCGCAAAAATTTTTCTCTCACAGGTCAGTTAGTTAAACATTATTAATAATCAATAAAATGAATTAGATACAAACATAATAATTAAATAAATAATTTTTTTTTAAAATTAATAAAAATAGATTCATAAAAAGTATTACTTGCAACTTAATGATCACATAAAACTGTTATATTAAATTAACTTAATATTTTTACAAATTAATAAGTTATTAAAATATGACCTCCGTTATTTCACCGTTAATAATTAATGTTAAAATTTTAAAGAAATAACTAAATTAACCGAACATCATTATATTATATATATATATATATATAGAGAGAGAGAGAGAGAGAGAGAGAGAGAGAGAGAGAGAGAGAGAATTTACTAAATTTGTATTCATAAAATTTACTAAAATCCACTGGATCAGCTGCAGAATTCGTTGCCTTCAATTTCCAGCACACAAACCTTTCTTACTTCCTAAATCCACTGGATCAGACAACTGAAAAGAAATAAATAAAAAACCCTACTTTGCAGAGAAGCGGCCATTTCATCACCCGCAGTTTTCTAGGAATCATCATGGATCCCGGCGGCGGAGGCGGGCTGGAGGCGCGGCGTCTCCTCGAGATCGCCGAGAAGCTGCTCGAAGCTCGTGATCTCGTCGGCAGCAAACGCTTTGCCGAGCGCGCCCTTGAATCCGATCCCCTCCTTGACGGCGTTGACCTGACACTCGCCGTGATCGATGTGCTTCTCGCTTCCCAACACCGTGTTAATAACCAGATGGACTGTTACTCTATCCTCCAGCTCCCACATCCTTCCTCATCCAACTCCGCCGGCGGCGGCGGTGGTGGAAACGAAGATTCCCTCGCCATCAAGCGCAGCTACCGTCGCCTCGTCCTCCTCTTGAGCCCGGATCGAAACAGATCCCCACTCGCTAGCCTTGCCTTACGTTTCGTCGTTGATGCTTATGCAGTCCTATCTGACCCCGTGAAAAAATCCCTGCTGGATTCCGAGATCCAGATAGCTGCTTCCCATCTCCGATCAAACGGCGCTGCTGAAGAAGGGGCGGGACGGCCGGTTCGGACCTTTTGGACCTCCTGCCCCTCTTGCTGTCACGTTTTTGAGTACGATCACTCGTATCTAAACCGTTTTCTTCGATGTCGAACCTGCCAGCAACCCTTTCATGCTACCGAGATGGCGACGAAGCCGCCTTTGGTGCCTGGCACAGATATGTACTACTGCGCGTGGGGATTTTTCCCTCTGGGATTTCGTGGCGGTCCGGCTTTTGGCGGTCTTTCGAATTCAGGCTCTGTAGTGTTGCCGGATTTTGGCGATGGGTGGAAGCCCTTCATTCCCATTAGCCCGGTGTGGGGAAACCAACGGGGAGGTCAGCCGGAGAAGCCCTTGAATGCTGTGCCTGTGAACTTTGCAGCCGCCAACCAGAATGTTGATTCGAATGCTGGGAAGAAGGGGAATGTGGCGAGGAGCACGCCGGCGAGAAATAAAAAGGCTGTTGCCAAAAAAAGAGTTGGGAACTACTCCAAAAAGTCATTTTTAACTGGAGTAAACGAATCGAGAAATGAGGGAGCTGAGATCCGGGGAGCAAGAGGCTCTGAAGCATACACTGGTACGGGGGTGGGTATTTCTCACTTTGATATTGATCTAGATGCTACAGAGGATGTTCTTGGTAATCTACATAATCTGCCGTATCTGTGAGAGGAATATAAAAAGATACAGTTTCCTTACTTCATGTTACTAAGATGGTGGAAGGCAAGGCACTGTGTTCTACAGTATGTTTGTTAATCTGGAGTTACTTTTAGTGGAAATGCTTCTCCAAATGTATAATTCAGGATGGTGGGAATTTCCTGCTGATTCCTTAAAATTGTTTTAGACCATTTTCAGTTTGACTTTTTCAGGTCCCGTTCATTCTTCATCTTCTAGGTGTGAATATGGAATCTGCTTCATAGCTTGTTTGAACTGTTAGATGATTGCTAAAGGTATGTAATTGATCTTCTTTATGCACCCTGGTTATTAGTTTCAACTCAGTTAAAATGGAAAGGTGAGGGACTCCATTGATGTGACTTGGAGCATTCTTAAGTAGACATTGTGGGCCTTTCATTACTCATGTTATTTCTACTGTGATAATGTTGCTCGGATAATCAGACACATTCTCCTTTTACTATTTGTTGAGATTTCTCAATAAAACTTTATCAATAGCCTGCTTGAATATAGTAGACATTTTTCACATTCTGTGATGTCCTGGAAATAAAAAATTTGTTTTTGATTATAGTCTTTGTAGCAGTCTTTTTAATTACTTTATAGGGCTTTGCCTGCTAGCGAACACCACTTGCAAAAGGCTCATTTTTGCTAATACATTTTTTTGAATTAAGGGAACAGTGCCATTATAGATTTTCATGCAGCTGTGCTCTTGCATGTTGAAGCAACCAAAAGGAAAAAAAAAAGCATATTAAAAATATTAATAGTTGTGAATGCAATTTATTGTTTGGCTGCATGATTGGTTTCTCATCACTCTTAAGAATTAGTTAATTGCGACAGTAGTTGGTTTAGGCTCTCCCCTCAACTTGTTGCAAAAGTAAAATAGTTAAGTCTTAGGTAGACTAGTCTTATGATTTCAACGGTAAATGTTGTAATCCCTATAATCCTTCAAATTTGCAACTCGTATCAGAGATACTACTTGATAAAATAATTAAATAATAGCAAAAAATTTGCGAGGCCTCTCAGAAGATTTTAAGCATGTGTATTCTCTTGTATTAACCTGATAGCTTTTGCATTGGCAGTAAAACTTATCATGTGGCCCGATTCTTTGCTATTGTGATGAGGTGCATTGACATGCATACCACCCAATTCTAATGTATTTACATATCTAACATCAAAACTTTGCTGTTTTACATTTATACCAATCAAATATTTCATATCGCATGAAAAATACTACTATTTTAACTTTTAAAATGTGAAATACACATGTTCATTCACAGTTATGTTGGCATGCATTTAAAAATTTATGTTTAGGTGTTAGATATGTAAATACATAAGAATTAAGTGGTATGCATGTAAATCTCCCTTGTCAATATTTCTCTTGGCTATTGGTACAGCAGACGTAAGTCTGAACCAGTATAATTCTGTGTTAATTCTTTGCTGTGATCTTTTTTCTCCAATTTCCTTCTAGAGTACATCGAGCTGAGCTCGTTCCTGAACTCTCAATTTATTTCTCTTCAAATATCAATCTTTTCTCTTATCCCCAGATAGCAGATTTTCATTGTTCTTATATGTAGTGATTCTTTATTGAAATCGTCATCTACGAGATGGAATCCAGGATTCATGCATTACTGAATGTTCATTTGAGTGTTAATGTGATTACTGTGAACTTGCTGATTTGTTCTTTTTTGATGTGTAATAATAAGTTGTGCTATACTATATGATTGTATTTTTTACGCGGATGCTAACTGTACTCCTAAAGCGGGGCGCTAACAGCGCCCGGGCCCTGGCATTAATTGCCGCGGGAGACCTGCGAACCATCGCAAAGAAGCGCGAAAGCGGGAGAACCCTTGGGCGGGAAGAATCGCGACTCGGGAGGGAAGCATGGCATGCTGCTGCACCCTTGAAGTTTTCTCTGGATTCTTCTTGCCTTCCCTCTTGTCTTTTTTTAGAAATTTTCTAGGAGTTTATAAATTGTTGTCCTCTGTGTGTGGGAGTTAGTCGTTGCTATGTTTGCTTTCTGATTTCTTGTGTGGAGAGTTTTTCTTTTTTTAGGGCTATATCCGAAGAAATGGTGGTGCTCTGGTTTTATCCTACTTTGAGGCGGTGATGTATCTTTCCCTTTCATCTTCCCTAACCCATCTCCTTCACTCATCAGAGTCATCGACTTGCTATCAGCTGTTATTGCCACTGTTTTCCCTCACCAACCGCACTCCTACGACCTTTTCCATTTCTTCCTGCACTTCCCCGCTCGCCGTCGACCCTCCTAAAGTGTCGACGAGTCTTCCCAGCTGTTGTCCCACCTTCCCCGCTTTTTACTCCCACCCAAGTCACATGCACCCCACCCAAGTCACATCCACCCAAATTTTTTTCCTTCTAATCCCCAACCCTAACCATGTCACTGTGGAGAGATGCACCAGACCCTACTCGGGAAGAGATTCAACTAGAAATTCGTCTTCTGCAATGAAGACTATTCGAGTTAGATGACGGGAACCAGGAAGAGATTACCTTCGATCGTGATCAGGAAAGTTGAGGGGAAGATAGGGAGGTGGATCTAAATCCGATTCATAGGGAAGATCATAATGACTAGGAATATCACCGACACCGTTTTGGTATTCAATATCAAAAGAGACTGAGAGAAAAACACCTTATGGAGGTCACAACGGGACTTTGGCATGAAGGTGGACCTCCTAGAATTTGAGGGAGGTATGGACCCCGATGAGATTATCGACTGGCTACAATCAGTCGAACGGGTTTTCAAATATAAAGATGTACCAATGGACAAACGAGTCAAGCTAGCCGCCAATAAAGTAAAAAAAAAATACATCTTTACTGTGGGAAAATTTACAAAGGAAAAGAGAACACAATGAGAAGATAATTAAGTGAGAGAAGATGAAGAGGACAATGCAGAAAAAGTACCTCCCACCCCACTATCACCAGGATAACTTTCTGAAAATCCACAACTTGCAGCAGGAGGATCTTTCGGTGGAGGAATTCACAGCCCAATTTGATTATTTACAATTGAAGTGCGAACTGATAGAGATGGAAGAACATATAATAATATGATATCTTTGGGGACTGAAGCCTGTCATTAGCAATGTGGTGCAATTGCAACCGCACTGGACGCTGGGAGATCTCCAGACATTAGCCTTAAAGGTGGAAAGACAACAGAAGCAGAGCAAGCAACAATCATTCTTCAGACAGACAATCACCTATTGTTACCACAACCGACAAGGGTATCCTGGGAGACACGGGCAAGGTCGGACAAGGGAATGACACTTCGGATCAAAACGGGAAGAAACAGGAAAAGGTGGCTGCTCCAACATTGACCGATGTCATCGCTACAGCCACATAGTCTCCATCTGTCCTACGAGCAAGGTAGTCACTCTCACAAATCAAGACGTCGTGGAAGAGTTGAGCAACGAAAAGTAAATTGAGGAACAAGGCAAGGAGTATCAACTCCCATAAGACAGAGGAGAAGCACTCGTGATTTGAAGGATCCTGCAACCCCAGGACATGAGGGATCTGTAGTGGCTTCGCCACAACATATTCTACTCCCGTTGCATAGTAAACTATAAAGTATGCAGCCGCATCATCGACAGTGGGATAAGAAAAAACGTGGCATTGACACAAATGGTAGAAAAATTGGGACTGGCCATTTAGAGGCATTTTCAACCGCATTCGCTAGCATGGTTAAAGGAGACTTAGGTTAATATCGGTCGAAGATGCTTGCCAGAGTTTTTGATCGGTGGCCAACTACAGAACCAGGTGTGGTGTGACGTGATTTCCATTGGGACAACTGTGACGATTTGACCGTAGAACTCAATACGATGGATATAGAAACATATATTCTTTCACCGCTAAGAACGAAAAGCGCATCACCCTACTTCATTTGATGGAGCCCGAAGTCACAGGATCCCCTATCAGCAGAGAGGCGTTAGTCGAACTAGTTTTAGTGGCGACACAATGAGTGAACCGACATATTGGTTTCTAACACGGGACAAATACGATAGAAAAGATTTCAGGGCCTCATAATCGATAATTAATCGCTAACTCCACCACAGGGCAGGAGGGTTCTAGTTACCTCATGACACACAAAAATGAATCGCCTGTGATCTACTTTGAGAAATTCAACAGTACGTGCGGGGCTTGCTGTCCCAAAAGATGGGATTGAGGTGAATATTTGCTCGTGCGTGGGAGAAGATCCTCGGGTGTCTCGGGAGACAGTGCAATTGCCAGTGGGATTCAGGGGTGGATGATGATAAAACGGAAGCTTCGGCCTACGAAGTCGAAGCTTCCCCAACCCAGGGAGACTGATGCAGGTGCTAACTATGCCTCTAATGTGGGGCACTGACATCTCACAGGCCCGTGCCAATTGCTGCAGGTGCCAACCCGCGAACCATTGTGAAGAAGTGCGACATGAGCTAGAGAACCTTTGGGCGAGAAAAATCACGATCCGGGGGGGAAGCTTCGCATGCTGCCACACTCGTGAAGTTTTCTCTAGATTCTTTTTGCCTTCTCACCCCTATCATTTGTGTAGAAGTTTTCTAGGAGTATAAATTATTTTCCTCTAAGAGTGGGAGTTAGTCTTTGTTGTGTTTGCAGTCATATTTTGTGGAGAGTTTTCTCTTTTGTAGGGTTGTATCTGAGGAGGAAGTGGTGCTCCGGTTGTATCCTAATCCGAGGTGGTAATGTATCTTCCCATTTCATCTTCTCTAACCCTTCTCCTCCACTCATCCTAGCTGCCAGCTCTTCCAGCTGTTGTTTTCTCTCACCAACCGCATTCTCACGGCCTTTCCCATTGCTGTCTACACTTCCCTGCACACCATCCACCCTCCCAAAGTGTAGGCGAGTTTTCCCAGCTGCTTTGCCACCTTCCCAACTTGCTACTTTACCTTCCAACCTACTCCCGACGGCCCAAAAAACCTTCTCGCCACCCTAACTTGCCGCCTGCTACTCCAGTTCAGCTTCCAACCCTTGCCAAACCCTCTTCTGCATTCACCCTTGCTGTCCCAAGCCGCCAAATCCACCTCGTCGACCCTCTCCATTCTTGTAATACACCATAGAGGTGTTTGCTTGTGTCATGTATGTTGTGTTATTATTTTCTATTGAGTTGTGCTGTAACACTATTTTTCTATTATTAAAAGTTAGCTTTTATGTTTTAATTATTTTTCCTACTAGGTGTATCAATTTTCATTTAGTTAGATGTTACTTGAACATATTTTTGTTTGTTATATAAAAAGGATTTTGAGCTGGTGGATTTTGTTTGTACTGCCCGCATGCTTTCTTCAATTTTGGAAAACCTTGATCACGTCCTCTTTGCTAGAAATTAATATCACTTTATCAATCATTTATATGTTTAAAAGGGTTATTGCTACACTAGGTTCAGTAATATGTAAAAGTGGGTGCATTATTTGGTTTAAACCGAAAAATTGAATTGAACTAAGCCAATTTGGTTGATTCAATTTGGTTTACAAAACAAAATTTAGTTATGGTTTTAAAATTGTTAAAGTTTGGCTTTCGCTTTATGGTTCGGTTTTACTTCTTATTTAACCGAATGAATAGAAAATGAAAATTTTTGTGGTAATATTTCCTTGAAATGTTTAGATTAGAGGTAAATTTCCTAGTGATCAACGTTACATAATCCTCACTTAGTGATCTTCATAATTTTATATCTTTAAATTATGTTTCGGGTTATGTAAAATCGAACCGTTTAAATCAAATTAAACCTCGATTTGATTGGTTCGGTTTTATCGAAATTTTGTTTGGCTCGGTATTTTGGATTTATGATTTCGGTTGAAGTCGGTTTGCTCTATTTAAAAACCGAACAATCCGAATCGACCTTATGCTCACCCCTAGGAATATGTATTATTTATTTTGAATTTTTCTTTCTATGGAGTTGTTTTATTAGAATCCTGAAGGCAGCTTTGACTATGTTTATGGTCTTGTCTTAATTTTATTCTTTGTTTAAGAATAATTTAAATTTTCGATGATTATGGTTCAAGTTTTTCTATGAGGTTTTATTAGCTGCCTTTTTGCCTTTCATGTTTGAATTTTGGGGCATTTACATACATATCACCCAATTTCCATGAATTTATATATCTACCACCTAAACTTTACTTTGTTTTAGTTTTGCTCTGCCCAAATCTTTTATATCACATCAAAAAATATCATTACTTTAACTTTGAAAAGATAAATCTTTTCATGCTAGGTGGTATAACTGTAAAAAATTAAAGTTTAGGTAAGAATTGGGTTGTATGTATGTAAATCTTCCTTGAATTATTTCCTTGAGCCAATTCAGCGTTGATGTCTTGTGCTCCTTTGTGTTGTGTTGTGTTGTGTTGTGTTGTGTGATGTTGTGCTGATAAGATAAAATGGTATTATTATTGTTAACGGAATGCTTCTCAAGTTTTGACTTTTTTATTTAGTGATTATGGCTACCCAATTATTGTTCTAAGAAATTTCTCTTTTAATTCACCGTTCGAAAACTGTGTTTGAGCAGCTTATCCGAAAACACAGTTGGTTTTTTACACTAAATGTGGAACGCAGGTCGACCCCCGTGGTCCGTGTTTTCAGATAAACAACTTATCTGAATAAGCACAAGCTGCCCCAAACGCACTCTTAGTATTCACATGACTGAATTTTTTTCTGTTATTGAGCCAAACATTCTTTCTACGTATGATATTTTGTCTTATTACAGTACGCAGCTTTTAGAATTGTATAATATAATTATTCTTATGTGTGGATTTGTTCCTTTCGCTTAAATTTTGTATGATATTTTGTATTATTATGTTATATTCTTGGAACTCTTTTCTTAATTTAATTGTTTAACCTTAACTTTAATAAAATGTGATTAATAGAGATTTGACAAAGCCTGAGATGAACGCAGGTGGTTCAAATGGTTTAGCTTTTGATGGAGAAGAAAAAGATCATGTCTGAATATATCATCTAAAAAAAATTGAAGCAAATGATTAGAAATCTTTTAATATAATTTTTTTTCTATAAGTTTATATGGAAGATATAGTCGTAGCGATTTTTTTGCTCTAAAAATTTGCAATAAGGTAATAATTTACAGAAATTATTGTTTGGTTGAAAGGAGTTTTACTTTTTGTTTCCATCATTTCAGCTTTTTTAGAATCTAGAAATGTATTAATAAATTGTTGCACAGCAGCTGTGACATAATATTGCTATGGATAAACTGGTTGTATGTTTGTTTTTTGCAGTTTGAAATCAGTTTTGCTGTAGCTATTTCTGGATAAATAATTATTATGCCCTTGTATAATGATGTTTGCAACATAACAGTTCATATTAGTACATCTCACACTTCAAAGCAAATATCTAGTGCAGAACATAACAAATTAAAGATAAACACTTAACTAAACAGTGAGTAGCATGACTACTAAAATTAAGAAAATGACTATTAAAATAACATTTAATAATATAAAAATTTATTTTTTAAATACAGAGGGTGTATGTCACGAGATAAGTCGTTCTCCAAGAAACTCTTCACGAACGATCACTCTAAGCGGTGGAATCTTTCAGCCCATCTAATCACATAAAAAAGCTAGTTTTCTATGATTCTCCTTGGGCAACCGTAAAACTGTCTCACGTAGTTATGTGACACGAAGTTAGCATGGAACATTGTAGTCTGTAGTAGCAATGTAATTCACTCTCAGAAATCCTTGAACTCATCTTTCTTAAAGACATAAAAACACTTACCCTTAGATATAACACTAGTAAAAATTAATAACATAATTAATTATTTAAAACTTTATGCAGCTATGAAGTCTAAGAAAACTCAATATATAAATTAATAAATCTGTCACTACAATAAGACATCAAACCTTATTTAAAAAAAAAAAAAAAGGTTATTGGTTGGTTGTCTTTAACCCATGTAATATCGAGCTCGTGCGTCAGCTATGCATATCATCAAAAAAATAGTCATCCAGAAGATCCTAAAAAACCATAGCACTAAAAAAGGAGAGTAACTCATGCAAACCATCCATAATACATATACGTATATACATACGTACATACACATCTAGGCGGAGTAGATCCATTAGTCATGATTAATTTACTAATTTAGAATGTTAGAGGTATTGCTATGTTTGCTGCCTCCAACAAATTAATAAATCTCGGTCGGATTCACAAGCTTAGATGTTTTACTTTATTGGAGCCTATGATTGTTGAAAACAATATTCCTAAAACAATGAGAAAGCTAGGTAATTTCAAGTATGTTTACAACTGTAATCTTAAAATCTGGTTTCATTGGAAAAAGAGGTTGAATTTCAGTTATGTGATAAACCACAATTTTTACATTTGTGTTAAATTGTTGAATTGCCAATTTACACAGTCCTTGGATGGTTGGGGGTGATTTCAACTCTATTGCCTTCCCTTTGAAAAAAAAAAAAAAAGGCAAGTAGACCTCCTTCGTCCACTTGATGTAAACATTATGTGACAACATTGTTAAGACTGGTCTGATTGAAGCGAAATAAATGAGTAAACTTTTTACTTAGACGAGAGGAAAGACTTTTGAAAGATTAGATCGTAACCTTATCAATAATAAGTGTATTGATTTCTTTTTTATATTTAAAAATAAAAGTAAATATAAAAAATTTTGGCCCAAAAGGAATTTTAAAATTATTTAGAGTATTTTAATAGTAAATTAATGTATTTTATTACTTCAAAAATATTTATTTCACACTAGAAACACATAGTGGCTTCTCAGACTTTAGGATCTTTGACATGAATCAAGATATAGGGATGCTCATATCAGTTAATATAGAACACTAATTTAAAATAGAATACTCCTATGGTTGGAGAGAATGAAGTAGGAAGAGGAAGTGGTCAATAATGATGAAGAGCAAAATTTAGGGATGATGGTCGTGATTATTGATAGAATTAACATAATTTGAATTCAAAATGACACCTTTTTCTTAATTAATTTATTTTTTTTATTTATACAAATATAGTATTTGTCAAAAAGAAATAATTATCATATATTATAAAGGCTTATTCTATGTTAAATTTAAATGGGAACATGATGAGTATTTTTCTTAGAACAGTACAAGTATTATGCATCAGCACTCTGCCAACCAAGCCAATAACCAAAAAAGAGAGAACACAGGAAGAATTCACCTAAACATATAACGAGATAATCAAATCGACATCATTTGATTCAGGGCATCCCAAATCTTTTTTTTTTTTCTCATTTATCATGTTACAGTGGAAAAATATTTACATATGTCATACACAAAGCATAATTGCGTGTTTATGAAGGTTATTTGAAGAGTATTGCATGGTTATGTTGCTGCTATTGGGATTAATACCTTCAGTAACCTTATGAAACCCTCCAATGACAGGAAAAATACATGAGTGTCGAACCGCAGAATGTATTGGTAGGTTATTGGGAGGTTATTGAAATATTATTGGGGTTAATACTCCTAATAACTGGGTTATTAAAAGGTCACTCGGGGTTATATGCACGCAGAATTGTGTGCGTATGACGTACGTAAATAGCGCTCGTTACAGTGAGACACAATAAGAATGTTGACACATTATCATGGAAAAAGAATATATAAATAAATACGGAAAAAAACATCATCTTGAAAAAATAACAAAGAAAAAATAATGCTTATTGCTTGTTTTTTCTTTTTTAAAGAAAGGTCCAATTCAGTTATGGTTTGCTTAAATAACTACATTAGAGCAAAGAAAATTTCACTATAATTCAGGTGCAGTACAATAGAAAGCATTAAAACTTTGATAAGCAGAACATCTAAAACATCATTAAAAGTAGCCTCTATATTTTCCCGCATCGGAGAAATTCTTTGACTCAATTGCCCTCATATTTTGGATCAGCCATCACGTAATGATAAGCAATGACCAATACAAATATAAAGATCCCGAGGAAGTTTGCAAAGAAGCCCAAGTCCTGATCGTCAATCATCTGCCAAACATAGAAAAATAGTGGCAGCTACATCAATACGACTGGATGGCAGTGGGCATTAATGCATGACAACAAATGTCAACATTTAAGCAAGTCTAGACATGCATGTAATTTCTTTCGATTCATAATGTTTAAGCTCAGAACAAAGTGAAGAAGCAGTGATTTCGGCAAGTTGGTAATTAGGAGAGAAAGTAGAGTTTGACTTCTCCTTCATAGAGTGGAAGGTAGATTTCAGCAAGGTGGGAGTTCTAGAATTTATGAAAGCTCCCTCAATCTTGGTGAGAAAGCTGGATAGATTTTATGTGATTAGTATGCACAAATTTGTAGGATGGCTTTCAATTATAAAATGAAAAGGCCCTAAAGGAAAAAAACAATCATTATGTATTCTACATCACCCATTCCAAAGACACATTTTTCTTTCCACCTGATTGTTAAAGAAGAAGGTTTTTAGTCTGAGCTAGATAATAGATATAGCGTCCAAAAGAAATCTAATCCTTGAAATAACTTCATATTTCAAATTCAAAACATCCCATAAATGCAAACTCTTATGGCTGATTACCCTCTCACTCACGAGAGAACTTTTTTGTGCTTGCTTGTGCGAAGGATATACGGTTGTTTACTACAATGGATTTCCATCTGATTTGGCCTACAGCAATGGTTAGCGGAGAGAAAGATAGACACTCGTAGCTCAAACAAAATGGAGAGAGAATGATGCACCGATGTCAAAGGCACTGATATACTCATTAAAAGAAAGTAGATGAAACCTAACTAGACCATTAATTTCAATAGGCATAAATTATGTAATTCAAAAGATCCTCATAGACCCAAGGGAAAAAGGCTGTTGAATAATTAATCTCAAAATCAACCTTGGTTTTAAGTCGGATTACACGGATAATAAATCAAAATTTTAACCATTTGTGAACACTCAAGCTTTACCCTACATGAGATTATATTAGTATAATTGTATATAACCTATTATTAGTGTTTGTGATGTAGGAGCCGAAATTACGAATGTGTTTACTAGTGTCATACTTGTAAGTAAGTTTTTTTTTTCCTTAGTTTTCTATTTTTGTAATGGGATTGCCTATGTAAGGCTACCTTGTATGTTAGAAAGGACAGGAGAGTTTTGATTGGTTGTAATAACCTTTCATATTCTTTCGGATTAAGAAATGTATTTAGTATTCTGGAATGGTGCCCAGGTGGTAACCAGCCATCTTTCTTTTCAGTAAATGTATTCTTACTCTTTCTTGAGATTTTCGGTTCAGCTTTCTCCTTTTTTTTGGAATTTTTGAAACTGCAGATTTCAATTTTGCCTTATTATGATATCATCATAGTATCAAAACACGATTCTTTTATATCATTTCTCTTCCTTCTCTGAGTTCTTGTGCAGTCTTCTTTTCCTTTCCCCAATTCTTGCGCATTCATTTTGTTTTTTTCTTTCAAAGAGGATAGAAATCTGTCTCTGATTTGCTTATTGATTTCATTGTTGTCTGTCTTCTTACGGTTTCATCTTCATTGTTGGCCTCCCTGCCTTCTCTTTCCAATGACTAAAACCAATGACAAATATTTGGTTGTGGAAGAATTGCAACAAGAAATTCATCGTCTACAAATAAGATTGGCGCTTCTTGAATGGTGAGATCCAAAAATATGTCAAAATGAATCCGAAAATGAGCGAGGAAGAAGATAATTCATTCCATCAAGAGTCATCTAATGGTGATGAACAACCTATACATACGTTGAGGCGTGAAAATCAACGGAAATCTCTCGACCTTAATTTTGATGGAAGATTGGATCCTAATATATTTGTCAATCAGCTACATACAGTTGAATGAATTATGAAATTCAAGAAGGTGTCACAAGAACATATCGTCGAACCAGTGACGATCAAATTGAAGAAGACCTTATTTTGGTGGGAAAACTTAATGAGGATTCGAAAAAGAGAGAGAGGATTCAAGATCACGTCTTGGACCAAAATAAAGAAAAAAATGCAACGAAAATTCTTACCCGGGTATTACCTATAATAAGTCTTCATCCAGCTTCATAACATTCATCGTGGTGGAATATATTGTCGAATTCAGCTGAAATGCAATCTTTTCGAACCCAAAAGGTGCACTAATGCACATTTTTTGGGTGGCATATGACTATATATCGCTAATGTGGTTCATCTCCAACTGTTTTGGAAATTATAGAACGTGATTAACTTGGCTATAAAGGTTAAAAAGTAGCAAAAATTGGGTAGGAACACCACAATATGCATTCCTACCAATGATTTGCGAGGTTCTAGCAAATCAATCCAATTACGGACAGAGGCCAGTGGTCGAAATGTTCAAAACAACAACAAAACTACTTTCAAGCCGCGAGGGACTATTACTACAGCGAGGGAAGGAACTACATCTAGTATACGATGCTTAAATTTCATGGGTTAGGCCACATAGTCTCAAGTTGTCCTAACTGTGGCATTATTTCATTGAAGTAGATTGATCTAGAGAACAATGATGTAGTAGAAGAATATACTAATCCAACGAAAGACCAAATTATACATGAGGATGAAGGGGAATTACTAGTGATAAAACGTCTCCCAAGTGTCGAACAATATTCCAATAAAGATTGGTTATGACAGAACATCTTTCGATTCCAGTGCACAGTTTCGAACAAGGTTTATAACCTTATCATCAGTGGTATAAGTTAGAGAATGTGGTTGCAGCAACTATACTGTAAAAGCTTGAGCTAACTACTCAACCTCATAACCATCCTTACCAACTCATGTGACATAAGGGGTTGAAATTAAAGTCAACGGGCAATGCATGGTGTCATTTTCGATCGATTGAAAACTTTAGGAACGGGTTTTATTTTCTATGGACCCTTGTCACATATTATTTAGTCAGTCTTGATAATATGATCGTTGTACAATTCTTGATGGTTATGTTAACACTTATTATTTTATCAAAGAGGAATTCAAACCACTTTGATGCTTATAAAGGAAGAGATTCAAGTGGGGACTAAAATCAATACTTTTACTCCATTGATTTTGAAAAAACTTAAAGAGACAACTATGAGGTACCTCTTGATCATAACCGAGAGTTACGGACAGCTACCGCCAACTCCGTCCGAAGAGCAAGGATTGATACAACAAATCAAACATATATTTCCCGCAGAGATTCCTACAGAATTGCCTCTTACAAGAGACACAATATGTCATTAACTTTGTGTCTGGTTCGGTCATCCCCAACAAACCTACATATAATTAGTCTCCAAAGGAGCACAAATAACTTCAACACCAAGTGGATGAGCTGATCCACAAATGCTTGCATGTAATGCAAGCCCATGTTCGGTTCAGCTCTCTTGGTTCGAAAGAAGGATGGGACATAGTGCATGTGCATTGGCAGTTTGGTTGAAAATAAAATCACTATCAAATATTGGTTCATATTCCTCGATTGGATGATCTTTTTTATCAACTAAAACGAGTGGTTGTTTTCTCCAAAATAAATCTTCGAAGTGGGCACCTCCAAATACATATGTGGCATAGGGATGAGTGTAAAACAAAGTTCAAGTCAAGAGATGGGCTTTATGAGTGGCTGACGATGTTGTTCAGGCTTTATAACACTCCGAGCACATTTACGTGCCTAATGAATCAAGTTTTTCAGCCTTTTGTGAGAAGATTTGTGGTGATTTAGTTCGACAAAATCTAGAACACTGCCGTTGCCGGTCCCAAGCCCGGATGAGAAAAGTGGAGGGTTGCGTTAGGTAGTCGACCGCCAGCGTAAAACTTGTCGAAAAAATCATGACATGAATCCTTTTGATCATTGTGTAAGTGCTAGGGCGTCCCCTGGAAGCGACGCGCTGTATAGCCTGAATACAGTGAAAAGTGTGCAAGGGCCGCTACACCGGCGCCCGGGTGTAGTGTTAAATAAGCAAGGGTTCCCACATTACGGGCGAATGCGGGTAAAGAAGTTAGTCCATGAAACTAATGAAACTAATATTAGGATAGGATCTTGGAATATAGGCACTCTCAATGGTAAATTAATGGAATTAGTTGATATTATGATTCATAGGAAAATTAATATCTTATGTATTCAAGAAACTAAGTGGGTGGGAGAAAAGGCTAAGGAGATTGATAATTTAGGTTTTAAACTTTGGTATTCTGGTAAGAGTCGCACTAGAAATGGTGTAGGTGTAATTATAGATAAGAGTTTGAAAGATAATGTTGTAAAAATTAATAGAGTTGGTGATAGAATTATAGCCCTTAAGATTATCATTGATACTAAGATTTTTAATATTATAAGCGTTTATTCTCCTCAAGTAGGTTTAGATACAGGGTCTAAAGATAAATTTTGGAATGACTTAGAAGACTTAATACAAATGATACCTCTTGAAGAAAGAATTTTTATTGGAAGAGATTTAAATGGACATGTCGGTAGAGTGGTAGAAGATTTCAGAAATATTCATGGTGGCTACAATTTTGGAGTAACTAATGAAGAAGGTAAAGTTATTTTAGATTTTGCTTTAGCGTTTGATTTTGTTATTACTAATACTTTATTCAAGAAAAGGGATGAACATCTTATTACTTATAAGAGTGGATCTAATAAAACACAAATTGATTATTTTCTTATGAGAAGAAGAGATCGTCATGATTGTAAAGATTGTAAAGTCATTCCAAGTGAAAATTTAAATACCCAACATCGTTTATTAGTTTTAGATTTTAAGATTAAGAGTTGTAAAATAAAAAATACCAGGACTCATCATTGCAGAATTAGATGGAGAAACTTAAAAGATACAAATAAAATTAATTTTATGAGTAAAATTCAAGATTTCAAAATTTGGGATATTCATGAAGAAGCAAATGTGATGTGGGATAAAGTAACAAACGCTATTAAACATGTAGCAAAAGATGTTCTTGGAGAATCAAAGGGAAAAATATTTACAAATAAAAATAGTTGGTGGTGGAATAATAATGTGCAAGAAAAGATAAAATATAAAAAGTTATGTTATAAAAATTGGTTTAAATGTAAAAACTTAGAGAACTAGAGAAAATATCAAACGGCTCGCAGAGAGTCTAAAAGAACAATCTGTGATGCTAAAAATTCTGCTTTTAATGATCTTTATAATAGATTAGATACTAAGGAGGGTGAAAAATATATGTATAAACTAGCCAAACAAAGAGAAAAGAAAAGTAAAGATTTAACTCAAGTAAAGTGTATTAAAGATGAAAATCAAAAAGTACTTTTCTTAGAAAAAGATATTCAACATAGGTGGGTGAGTTACTTTGATAAACTTTTTAATGAAGTTT
>NW_018164832.1:90914-132025 GCF_001263595.1 Phalaenopsis equestris | reverse complement strand
AATACATGGAATGTAATTTTAGTATTAATAGCTCTAGTGACAGAAGTGTTACTTTGGGTGATCAAATTATTAAAAGGTGTGAACGATTTAGATATCTTGGGTCCGTTGTCCAAAGCGATGGTGATATAGATGGGGATGTTAATAGTAGAATTCAAGTTGGTTGGTTGAAGTGGAGGAATGCTTTGGGCCTTTTGTGTGATAGAAAAGTACCGCTAAGACTGAAAGGAAAATTTTATAAGATGGTGGTGAGACCTGCAATGCTCTATGGCGCTGAATGTTGGCCTTTAAAAGAGAAGCATAATAATAAGTTAAGTGTTGCCGAGATGAGAATGATTAGGTGGATGAGTGGCTTTACACTTAGAGACAAAATGCGGAATGAATATATTCGTGATAGGGTTGGTGTAGCTCCTGTGACAGACAAAATTAGAGAAAGTCGTCTTAGATGGTTTGGTCATATTAAACGTCGACCATTAGATGATCCGATTAGGAGAGTAGATGTTTTAAATTCGACTTGTGTTAAGAAAGGCAGAGGTAGACCTAGGAAGACTTGGGCTTATTGTATTAAAAATGATCTTAATTTACTAGAACTAAATGAAAATATGACACTAAATAGGATGCAATGGAGAAAAAGGATTCATGTAGCCGACCCCACGTAGTGGGATTAAGGCTTTGTTGTTGTTGTTGTTGTTGTTGTTGTTGTTGTACTCTAGCAAATCTAAACACTTGCAACATTTACAAAGTGTTTTTAAGGTCCTATTATCACAAAAGCTTTTTGCCAATAAGTAAAAGGGTGAATTCCTAGTTGGCCACATTAATTTCTTGGGATTTGTGATCTCAGCAGCCGGAATGGAGGTGGATTCCAGCAAAGTTGTGGTTATAAGGGACTGGTTGACCCCTAGCTCCATCACAAAAGTATGAGAATTCCACGGGTTGGCCTCTTTTTATCACTGGTCGTCAAGAATTTTAGTACCATCGCTGCCCCACTAACAGATTTGCTCAAATCTGACCATTTTTGTTGAACCGAACAGGCAAAGTTCAGTTCTGATCACATGAAATAGGGCCTATGTGCCGCTCCAATTTTCAAGCATCCAAATTTTGATATTTTGTTTGAGGTGAAATACGATGCATCTGGCACCGGTATTGGAGCCATTCTTAGTCAACAAGGACACCCCGTAGCCTATTTTAGTTATAATCTCAACGACTACAAAAACTAATATTCAACATATGATAAGGAATTATATTCGATCGTAAGAGTCTTACAAAATTGGAGTCATTATCATTTAGCTAACGGATTTATACTCTTTACAGATCATTAGGCTTTATAATATCTTCAAAATCAAAATAAATTGAAGGGAAGACACGCCAAAGAAGTGAATATATTTTAGCCTTTCAGTTTACTCTAACGCACAAATCAGGACACTCTAATCCAGTAATCGATGCTCTAAGTCGTTGATAAGCTATTCTATTAGTTTTGCATGCTAGAGTTGTGGTTTTGAACTAAAATGGGAATGAATGTCAAGGATTCTGATTTTCGAGTGGCATGGCAACAATGTTTCATTGAAAATTATAAAACCTTCCACGTCAAAGATGATTTCCTCTTTAAAGAAAATTGTTTATGCATTCATAAGTGCTCCTCCATTCGAGAGGCCATGATGGTGGAAAGCCATGACGGGCCTAGCCGCTCATTTGGAAGAGATAAGACCCTAGCTCTTCTTCATGAAATTTTATTGGCCCTCCATGCATAAAGATGTGGACCGTCGTGTGAAAAGATGTCGTATTAGCCATTTAGCCAAGATAAGGACTCAAAATTCAAGTTTATACCTTCCTTTGACCATTCTTGAATTTGCTTAGATGAATATTAATTTGGATTTTGGGTTTGGTTTACCATGCACGCAACGACACAATGATTCTATCACAGTGGTGGTGGATAGATTCTTCAAAATGACTCACTTGTATCATGCAAAACCCCTTTAGATGCCTATCATATTATCGATTTGTACTTCAAAGATGGTTGGATTGCATGGCATTCCACATACTATCACATCGAATTGAGATGTTTAGTTTGTAAGTCACTTTTGGAAGACATTATGGAGCAAATTGGGAGCCAAACTTCAATATAATTCTGCTTCCCACTCACAAACCGATGAGCAAACATTAATGGGTTATCATGAAATATCCCGGCCAGCTCTGTTTTGTAATGCAAATAACTATAATTATTAGTTCACATGCTTTATGTCCTCCACCATAGTAGTCAATCGAAACAAAAATAAAAGCATTGACAAAGATGAGAGACAAACCGTGCTTCAAGCACATAAATACTGGAAAAGGACAAAACTAATTGAAGTTGGGAAACCTTGGATTCGACAAGGGATTCCATCAAGAAGCGTTGAAAAGAATTCTTTTCTCATACTAATTAGTACAATGGATATGTCATCAGCAAGATTGGCTATCAGAAAGTTCACAGGGTTAATTAGATTGCTGTGCTAGTGTATCAAGCATTGAATTTGATACTGTAAAAAAAAGCATGGCAAAGTTGGATCAAAAGAATCAATCAAATCTTGTTGATAAAAGCTCATAATGAGATATTTTGAGTGTTAGAGCAGAAATTTGTAAGAAAAACTGCAGAGGAATGGACAAATAGCATTACGAGGAAGCTTGAATCCATATACTTGAGGTCAAATGCAAATCAATTCTTAAGAAAAGGCTATACACCTTGCAAATAGATTAATCTAAACCACTTAAGAAGAGTTTGACTGACTTTAACAAGGTCATTATGGATCTTACAATCATTGAATACAAAAAATAAGAGGGTCCATTTAAAATCTTCAGACCAAAAGGCATAATATTTTGTAAACGCTATGTTATATGATGAAACCACTCTTTCTATATTAGATAGAAAATCAAATGAACAAAAGGTTTGTGTGTGCTTTACAGCTCATGGACAACAATGAATTGTGATTTCAGCAACAAATTTCAATCGAAATCCAAGTCAAATATCCTGGAGATATGCTTCATTTTCCACAAAGTAGGTTATTTCATAAAGAGATGCAAAGAAAGGAAGATGATAAATGCTTAAAAGATTGAAACAATCAAGACAACAAAAAAGTAGTTAAGGAGGGATATGAAAGTGCTAAGGTGTTTTCCATCAATGAATCTGATTCTAGTAAAAAATCAAATTCTTTATTAAGGTTGTTCTTTCCACATGTTTGATGTAACAGAACGGCAACTGCAACAAGTGATTTATATACCTAAACTCGAGAGAAATATAATTGCATTAGGAATCCTAGACAAATCTGGTTATGAATTCAAGGGTGGAAGTGAAAGATTAAGCTTATAAGAAGGGCTTATTTATTGTGATGAAACAAATCTTGAACAATGAATTAAATTGCTAGATTCAAGGAACAAACATCAGAAGACAAATTGATATAACTATAAACTAACAATTGTAATCCAATTACGGTATATGAACTACATAAGTCAAAGAGGCACAAAGAGCTTGAGAAACAAGGTCTGATACGGGGCAGCAAAATTAATAATCTTTGACTTCTGTGAACATTGTGTTATAGAAAAGGCAAAAAAATTCGTATTTATTTTTATGCACTTGACAAATGGAGTTCTTGACTAAATTAAATTAGATCACTCACATGAACGTGAAAGGTTTATCTTTCCTTCAATTAGTGTTATTCAAGAAGTGGGTATATTTTTTTAAAATAAAAACAGCATTTTAGAAATTCAAAAAATGTAAAAAATTTGTTGAAAGTCACATTTGTAATAAGGTAAAAAGGTTAAGGACAGAAAATGGACTTCAATTCTGTGCTAATGAATTCAAAGGTAATAAAAAAATCAAGGGATATCAAGCCATTACACAGCGAGGATGACCACACATAAAAAAAAGGTTGGCAAAGAAGATCAATAGGATCATTCTTATAAAGGTCAAATGTATGGATTTTTTTTTCTTTTTTGAAAGCTTTTGGATAAAAGTGGTTAGTATTGCAATGTATTTTTATCAATAAATGCTCATCCTCAATTATTTGTTTGAACTTTAAAGACTCCCCATGAATCTTGGAGTAGAAAACCAATCGATTATTCAGAAATAAAGTCCTTTGAATGTAGATCATATGCTCAAATCATGAAAGATAAGCTGGAGCCATGTGCAATTAAATGCATTTTTATTGGCAACCATAAAGGAGATAAAAGATACAAGTCATGATGCTTGGAACCAATATTTATAAAATGCATGATCAGTATGGATGTTGCATTTAGTAAATAACATATGAATGAAATTATTTCAACGAATAAAGCCCATGACAAGTCAATTAATCCTCAAGTGATAATGAAATTTGAGTTGGAATAAACAAATGAAGAAAGTTATATCGGCAACAATCAGGAACCAGCTCAAGCACATTTTGAAAAATCTGGATAACAAATTATCAGAAGAAAGAAAAAAGAGAGAAGAGCTTATGACCTGGTAAGATAGAATCATCGGCATGTTGTCAAAAAATCACAAAGGTAAACATTTTTAATCCCAAAATATATACTTCCACACTTTCCGTTACAAATTTGATAATGAAATGAGCCAAAATCCTACAAATAAGCCATGAAGGGTGATATAAAATGTCAATAGCAATGGCTATGTAAGAAGAAATACTGTCATTAAAGCAAAACAAAACTTGGTAGTTAGACGGCATACTAAAGCACCGCAAGTAACTAGTTGAAGTGGTTCCTCAAAAGGAAAAAAGTCAAGAGGCTTCACCATGTGTCGACTACAATAAAGTATTATATTAGTTATACGGCACACATCAATCTACAGATTGCTTGCAATTGTTGCTGATACCTAAATTAACCCAAGCAAAAATAGGAAAACAAAAATAGGAAAACCAAATAGTATTGTTGAATTCAAAATAGGGATTTACAACCACAAAATAAACAAGACCTAGCAACAACACGACACAAAACTCACACTATATTTGATCCAGGGGTGGTGTTAGTCAGTCAGGTGGATCGGAATGGTTGTATGGGTTGTATGGGTTGTGGAGGGTGGCGGCAACAACAGTTGAGGAGTTCAGGTGAGTGTGGATGGGTGGCAGCATGTAGGGGTGATATCGAAGTTAACCCAAACTGTAATGGAATAAAAAATATTATTGCTAAAATTCAGATGGGTTACAACAAACTCTTAAAACAGGAACAAAACGACACAAATATAAGCAAAACCCTAGGGCGAGGATGAGAATGGTGAGTTGTGGTTGGAAAGCAACTAGGGAAGGATATGGAGATGCGACAGCAAACAGATGGACTATGGGGAGGCATGGTAGCAGCAGCAAGTGGTTGGACTGCAAGATGCAGTGCTATGGAGTGAGCGATAGCAGGTTGGGAAGAGCTAATGCGACCATACAACAAGATGTGGTGAAGGGAGAGGTGGCAATCGTGGAAGGGGTCACAGGGAAGGTGCGGCAACAAGCAAACAAGGAAAATAGGAAAGAAAATATGGAAGTAATCACCACCACGGAGCAAGATATAGTTGAAGCACCATCCGTCCTCATATATAGCCCTAACGAGGGAGAAAAAAGTAGATAGTAGGAATTCAAAAAAGCAAAAACTGACCATAAACAAAGAGAATAAAAGTAGATAACTAGGAAGGGGAGAACCCTCCTCTTGAGTGGCAATCCTAACCCAACCAATTGGGTCAATTAGCCCCCCTGTATCCCTAGTTGAACCGGTCCAAGGTTTAGCCGCCGGCACAACCCAAGATAATCCCGCAGCACTCTCCTAAGGTTGGGGAGCTTCGACCTCATTCTTCGAAGCTTCTAGTTCTTCATAGTACGGAGTCAAATCTGATATATTGAAAGTAGCAGAAATGTTGTAGTCCCCTGGTAGGTTGATCTTCAAGGCAACGTCATTCAATTTCTTGAGAATCCTCAAACGTCTATCTTTTATGGGCTTGAGTTTGCCAAAAACTCCCACTAAAAACTTTTCTATCTTCAACCAAATCCACACTAGGTCTCCTTCTTGAAAAGTAGTATTTTTTCTAGTTTTATTTCCCTGTGTTTGGTACTTGCGATATTGCTTGGAGATCTTCTTTCCTACCTTGTGTAGCATTTGAATCTCTTGTACCCTCTTCTTAGTATTCTCACTAATCTCTGACGTCGAAAGGAGTGATACCAAGTCAAGTGGAGTTAGAGGGTTGCGCTCGTACACAATCTCAAATGGGGTGTGCCCCATGGTCTGACTCACAGACCTATTTGTAAGCAAATTCGGCTTGAGCTAGAATCAAAACGCAATGCTTCATATTCTTTCCAACGAAGCACCTCAAAAGGTTCCCCGGACTTTTGTTCGCAATCCCCATCTGACTGTCTGTGGAGCTGCCGAACTGAATTGAAGCTTAGTATCAAGCTTCCCCCTTAAGGACCTCCAGAAGTGATTCGAAAATCTAACATCTCTGTCGAAAGTGATGGTCCTAAGTATCCTGTGTAGTCTCACGATCTCTTTGAAGTACAAATCAACAACATGTGATGCATCCAGCATCCGGTGGAATGGTACGAAATGTGTCATCCATGATAACCTATCCACCAAAACCATCATAGAATACTTGGTGTGTTCTCGAAAGACCCACCACAAAATCCATGCACCCACGGGGCCTCAGGTACTGGTAATGGGGTGTACAGTCCTACATTCTGCTCTCTAGTTTTTATCACATAAAAAATCTTGCATTACCTAACATACCGCTCCATATCTCTCGTCAATTGTGGCAAAAAAAATGTTCTCTCACAAGTGCAAGTCTTATCTTTGCCAAAGTGTACTGCAAGTCCTCCATTGTAGCTCTCCTGAATAATAGACTCTCTCCGCGAACATCTATAAATACACAACTTAGTCGCAAAACAAGTAACTATCAGGCCTGTCGTACTACTCGGTAGGCTTTTCCTTGCACTGCTCCCATATCTCCTTGAAATCTTCATTTATCCAGTACAACTTATCTACTACCTAAAAGCCTAAGACTCAAGTCTACATAAAAGAGATTAGCAAATGACAGTGGTTCGGTGCATCTGCTGCTCGGTTCTCGCTTCTCGTCTGGTGCATAAGCAGGAACTAGAATGACACCAAAAACTCCACATAGGATTCGTGCAGCCCTTCAGTTTGTTCTGCTGTTCAAGAACTTCATGCTCTCATGATCTACGAATAAGGTAAACTCGCTCGTCAATAGGTAGTGACTCCAGTGATTAAGAGCTCTCACGATCGCATAGAACTCTTTATCGTACGTCAAATAGTCTCATGGATCCATTCAACTTCTCACTGAAGAATGTTATGGAGTGGCCTTCATGGCTCAATAATGCTCTGATCCCCAAATTGGAGGCGTCACACTCCAACTCGAACATCTGATTAAAGTCTAATAACAACAATACTTGTGTTTGGGTCACATGCTCCTTCAGTGTATCTAAACTAGCCTGAGCTCCCTCTATCCGTTGGAATTTATCCCTTTCCAAGAGTTCGGTTAGGGGAGTTGTGATAGTGTTGAAGCTCCTGATGAATAGCCTATAGCATGATGCTAGCCCCAAAAACTGTCTCAACTCGATAAAAGACCGAGGTGCTGCCCAACTAACAATGAGCTCTATATTTGTGGGATCCATTTGAATGTCTACACTATACACAATATAACCCAAAAAACAAACATATGTATTTCAGGAGGTGACACTTCTATGGATGGGTGTATAGTCTCTCTGATTGCAAAATCTCAAAGATTGTCCTCAGATGCAGTAACTGATCCTCATCGGATATATTGTATACCAGAAGATCATCGAAATACCACTACAAACTTCCAAATGTGAGTTCGGAACACTTGATTCATCAATCTTATGAATGTGTTGGGTGCATTAGACAATTTGAAAGGCATAACTGTCCAGTTGTATAATTCATTCTGGGTCTTGCAAGCGGTCTTCCACTCGTCCCTAGCCTCATTCGGATCTGGTGGTATCTGTTGTGCAATTTGATCTTGAAAAAGACAATGGATCCATGCAACTGATTCAAAAGATTGTACAGGCGATGTATGAAGAAACAATATTTGATAATAATCTTATTGATGGTCTGACCGTCAATGCACATTCTCCATAATACATCTTTCTTGGGCACCATCAAGGCAGGGATAGCACTCGTACAGGTATTCTCGCTAACCAAATCCCTCACAACAAGATCCTGTACATGTCGTTGTAATTCCTCTTACTCTGCGGTTCTCAATCTGTAGGCAAGTCTATTAAGCGACACTAATCTAGATATGAGATCTATGGCGTATTGAATGTCCCTCAATTGTGGTGCAATCCCTTCGGAAGGATGTTGGTCATCACGTCCCAAAAGCAACAAAGCAAGCGTTCTATGTGTGTTGTTAACTTAGCCTCCACCTCAGTTCCCAAGACCAAAGTTATTGCCACTAGAGCCTCTGGCACCGACTAAGTTGTCTCTTGGGACTACCGTTTCCTCTGTTATGTCTACTCCTCTCGCATCCTGGAAGGGCAAAAGAATTGTCTTCCAACCTTCATGAATAAATGTGTTCTTGAACCCATCATGTCGAGTCTTGCGGTCGAATTGTCATTGAATAAATGTGTTCTTGAACCCATCATGTCGAGTCTTGCGATCGAATTGTCATTGCTTCCCCAACAAAATATGGCAAGCATCCCTAGGTACCACGTCGCGCCACACCTACTCCTGTAGTCGATCTCTGATGGAAAACTCAACCAGGCATAGTTGATCCATGTGTATCTCCTTTCCCCTTTTCAACCAAATAAAGGAATATGATTGAAGACGCCTATGTGTGTCCAACCCCAATTTCTTCACCATCAAAATGGAAATTTTATTCTCATAGCTCGCACCATTTATAATCAAGCAACAGACCTTTCCTTTCACGGTACATTTGATGCAGATAATAATATGCCTAAGCCACGATTGATCCCTCCTCGGCTCAGTCTGAAGGACCCTCCTTATGACTACCATTTCTCCTTCTTTTCGTTGGAGTTGGAGTTCCTCCTCCAATCTTTCTTTGTTTCTCCTCGTCCACTTCCTCAACGACACCCTACTCCGTGAATGAAACAACTCGGCTCGTGAGCAACTGAAGGTTGTGTCCATAGTCGTGGCACCTAAAACATCTTCTGACAAGCACTGTACCAGGTAAATTACCCTTTTTGGGTTTCTTTCCACTCAAATCCGACTTTTCATTTCCCTGTCCGGTCTTCCCAACTCCAATAGGTGTGGCCTTGTTGGTAGCTGTAGTTGTAAGGGGTTATCCGAATGAGGATTCTTGTTTGCTTCTCTGTTGTCTTTCCACCTTCAAAGCTAAGGTATGGACATCACAACATTTCTGATATTGAGCTTCAGGTCCCAATATATCTAGCTATAGTATGTCTCTTTGGCTCAAACCACTTCACATTTCATCTGCAACCAGTCAAACTGTGTCGTGGTCCTCCGCTAATATGTCTCTTTGTTGTAGGTGGAGTCTTAGCAATATGCCATAGCAGTAATGAGACGGTAGGCATTTCCTCTGCATCGTCCTCATCTTCTCCCACCAGATAATCTTGTCACTGCCTCTTTCTTCGTCTCTGCAGATTTTCCCACCATAAGAAATCACTCTTATTTCAATTTGATGGCTGCAAGTTTCACCATCTTATCTTATAGCACTTCTTTGTACTCGAAGATCTCTCATATGATTGCAGTCATTCAATGAAATCATCTGGATCCATACCTTCATCAAACTCTGGTGGATCCAATTCTATTCTGAAATTTCTCTCTTCTATATGTTGGCTCCTCTCTCACACTCCTCTGCTAATGAACTATGAAGCATCATGGTCTGCTCTCTTCATCACTGAAGTCCTCCCAATGAAAGGAATTCAGATACTCGTTCTTTTCTCCCCTTCAACTCTTCATATCATGATCAAAGGTAATTTCCTTGGGTCCCATCATCAATCTCTGCAAGTCTCTACTAAAGTCGACAGAACTCTCGTTGTATCTCTTCCAGCGTAAGACCAGCTAGCGGATGCTAGAAAACAATAGGACAGAACTAGGGTTAGACCAGCGCTGATACCAATTAATACAGAAGTTAACCCAAACCGCAATAGAATGAAAAATATTATTACTGAAGTTCAAAATGGTTACAACAAAGATACTTAAAGCAGGAACAAAGCGACACAAACACAAGAGACACCTTAGGGCAAGGACGAGAATGATGGTTTGCAGCTGGACAGCAAGGAAGGATATGGAGGTGCGGTGGCAAGCAAATGGGCTATGGTGAGGTGTGGTAGCAGCAGCAAGGGGCTTGAATAGCAATATGCAGTGCTATGGAATGGGCGACAGTAGGTTGGGCAAAAGTTGGAAAGCAAGATGAGGTGCAAGTAGAGGCGGCAATGGCAAAAAGAGGGCCCAGGGAAGGGGCGGCAACAGGCAAACAAGGGCAACATGGAAGGAAATATGGAAGTAATCGCCGCCTCAAAGAAAGATACAGTTGGAGCATCATCTATCCTTGGATACAACCCTCACAAGAGAGAAAGACGTTAACAGCGGAAATCTAAAACGCAAAGCCTAACGATAAACAAAGAATATATATATATAAGTATTAGATAAGTAGAAATGAGGAGACCCTCCCCTTGGCCGACAACCATAACCATGCCAAATGGGTCGGTCGGCCCCCCTGCACCTTATTAGCTGAACCGGTCCAAGGTTCAGCCGCCAATTCAGCCTAGAATAGCCCCGTGTCAAGGGGTGGCAAGGCAACAAGGACGGCAAGGCGGCAAGGCGGTAAGGCAACCACAACAAAGGGTGATAGGGGCGGTTGGGAAGTAAGGTGGCTGCGGAAAATGGCAAAGAAGGGGTTGGCGACTCATTCAGGGTGGTTAGGACCGTGATAGCAACGAAGTGAAAGGGCAGGACAGCAGCGACAACAAAGATGGGAGGGCTTGAGCAGCGATGGCAGCGAACAGGAAGAGTTGGACAGAGGAAATATATAGGAAAAACAACAAGTAACTGTTTTGGGTGGCTGCAGTGAGGGATAATGTGTGGCAGTGGAGCATGAAGGATGAACCACCACCTCAGGAGTGAGATAGCTGAAACACCATTCAACCATTGGATATAGCCCAAGACAAGAAAACTAGAGAAGTCAGCAACTCATATCCCAAATAAAATTACGACAAAAAAATGAAACCTACACACAAAAAAGCAAATAAATAGCATTAGTGTAAATAGGAGTGGGCCCCGCTTCAGTTGGGTGGTAATCCCCTCTTATGAACCGGTCCAAGCCACATGAAGCTTCCTGCATCCGGTTCAAAAGCAACGAAACCCAAGTTCTGTTACGCCCTGCGTCAATCTCCTGAGGTTAGGGAGTTTCAACCTCATATGTCGAAGTTTTTGTCTCCTCATAGTATAACATCAATTTGACCACGTTTAAGATGGTGGAGCTACTATAACTTTCAGGTAAGTCAACTGTGCAGGTGGTATCATTCCAAAGCATATCCTGATAGAATAAGATAATCTGAGTTGGAGCTACATATAAACGCAGATTTTCACAAACTCTAGAGTCGTTAAATATGTATTTTGCCTCTTCCACCCATACTCGGCAAGGCACATTCGATAAACAAATTTGTCCAGAGAAACTAACTCTAAACTGAAATTTGTGAAAGGCTAGGCAACTCTCAATAGCAGCCACTCATGAGAAGTATCTTCTTCTCTGACAAAACCTGAATCCCCTTGTAGGATGTTTTTCCCCCAAAATTCCTAAAGGCGATTTTCAACGTAGTGGTTCATCCATCATGTCGATCATCTATCTGTGAGTACACTGCTGAAATGATTTTAATACCCAAATGACTCCATATAGTTTTCCAGAAGTGGCACAAAAGCTTCTTATCTCTAACATGGATCTCCCTCAATAGGGGCAACTCAAGAAATAGAATATATATCTAAAAAGTTTGAAATTCTCTTATCTGGGGTCATCATGTGCCTGGTGTTGATTTGTGATACTCATGACCATCTGGGACAACCAATATTAATTTTGTTGGAGTCTCTCTCATGGGCTCAACTTGAATTATGTGCATCTTTCTCTCATCAATTGAAATCTGGTACTCATTATATCCTCACCTTCTCAATGTCTACTGTATCATTGCTCATTTCTTCAACTATTGAAATAGACTATGCTCTTATTTGGGCAATCTGATGTACCATGTCCAAAACTGTGGCACTTGATGCACTTTTTGGCAGTGATGAATTTGAGAATACTGGTTGGATCTGTCTACTCTCCACTTCGAATTATTTCTCCTTTGGCAAGGTCAGCTAGATGTATTATGGTTGCTTGATCCTGAAGTTGAACTCGATCTTAAGATGTAGCAGTCATCTGATGATGTCTCTTTACTTTTAAAGCTAGGGTTTGAACATCTGTCTATAATGAACTGGTAGGCATAGGAGTTGCAACTCTCATTTCTTCTTAGAAGAGGTAGTAATTTAATTCTCATTCTTAGTATAAATACATCTTCAAATCCTCCCAACATAGAGATGCGCTATTCTTTTAACTTATTGGCGGCTAGCTTCAGCATTATGTCTGATGGGATGTTCTGGTACTCAAAGTCATGTTCTACGATCCAGAGTCACTCGATGAACTCGTCCAAATCCAAGTGGGAATCAAAATATGACAAATCTACCTTTACTTCAAGATCCTGACTTCACTTGTATTTCATGTCAAACCTTTGAGGTAATAGTTCTTCATCTCTAAAATCTACCTAGTTGAAGGGATTCATGACATTCTTTTAAACTAGCAAGTCACCCTTCCTAGTCATTTCTTCTCGAAGGAGGAAAGCCTTTGCTGCAGTTGGAGAATTTCCAGCTGCACCGCTTCCATGATAGGTTCATGCACATCTATTTGTGGATTTCTCATAAGCGGCAATGTGTTATTTCCTCTCGATCAGGTTTTCGACAATTGTCTCCTCAGTGGCATGTCTCGGGTTTGTAATGATGGCTTGAGTGAAAAGAGGCGAAAAAAACTATTTTGGGAAGGGAGCTGGTTTGGAAACCCTATAATGGGACTAAATTTAGGCTAGCTCTGATATCAAATTATACCTGAATTAACCAAAACAATAATAGAAAAACCAAACTGTATTAATTCAAAATAGGGAATACAATCACACAACAAAAATAGGAAGTAGCAATAACACGACACGCAAACTCACAATAGTGTTTAATCCATGGATGATGGAGGTTGGTTAGGTAAATCGGAATGGTTGTTTGGGGTGTGGAGGGTGGAGGCAGCAGTAGTTGGAGGGGTTCGGGTGGCTATGGAGGGGTGGCAGGGACAACAAGGCAACCACAACAGAGGGTGATTGGGGCGGCTGGGTAGTTAGGTGGCTGCAAGAAATGAAAAAGGAGTGGCTAGCGGCTGCTTCAAGGTGGGTGGGACCGTGATGGCAGCAAAAAGGATAGCAGCAGCGGCAAATGTGGAGGGCTGGAACAGAGATGGCAGCAAAGATGAAGGGTTGGACAGAAAAAATCTCCAGGAAAACAGCAAAAAAGGGTTGTTCTGGACGGCTACAACGAAGGGGGGCACGAAGCAGTGAAGTGGGAGGGATGTGGAAAAGTCGAGGAAAGATAAATCACCATCTCGGGAGTGAGATACAACTGAAGCACCACTCGACCCTTAAGCTAGACGGAAAACCAGAGACACGCGGCCATGCCAAACAAAACTCACGACAAAAACTAAAACCTAAACACGAAAAAAGAAAATAAAAGCACTAGGGTAATTAAGAGTGGGCCCCCTTTCATTTGGACAACAATCCCACATAGAAAAAGAATCGGCCGGCCCTCAAAACATCTCTTCTAGTACCGGTCCAAGCCGCATTAAGTTTTCCGTATCTCCGGAAGCGGCGACGCCCGCATCCTGTTATGCCCCACATCAATTACACAAATCAACACAGAACTTGAGCAAATGGGTTTGAAGATGACATTTCTTCATGTGGAGAATTGGAAGAAATACTATACACGAAGCAACATAATTGTTTCATTAAAAGAGAAAATCAAGAATGCTTTCTTATAAGATACTTTTACGGACATACAAAAATAAAAAATATAGAATATAAAATTTGATGAATGCATGTTAAAGATTGATTTTAAAATAAGAATCTTCAGTTTATTAAAGAATCATGAATTTTTTAATTAGTTTATCTCCATATGTATGTTGATAACATGTTTCTTGCGAATAAAAGCATGGAGGGGATTACAAAATTTAAATCAATATTTCAAGCTAAATTTGAAATAGAGGGCTTTTTATTTAGGTTTGAAGTAACAAGCTTGGATCCTACAAAAAGGATTCTTCGAATGGAGATAGAGAAAAATAAATTTTCGAGAAGGTTTGCATTCAAAAATTCTTTTAATGCAGTTGGCTCGGCATATAGAGCTAAGCAAAATATCTGACTGACAAATCATGATAAGAGGATATACGTTTTGTGAATACCTTACCAAAATGCATTTAGGAGAATTTGCATGTAATGATTTGTAACAGACTTGATTGGCACATAGTTTAACCGTAATTAACATATATATAGTTGATCCATGTACTATTGGTAGGTAATTAAACAGGTCCTAAGATATCTCAATGGAAAATATAAATCAAGCTTGAGATGTGCACGTGCAGCTTCACATGAAATGAGTTGAAATATAAATTTTGATTTTATAGCAAAAGAAGACAGTAGAAAACCATTGACTGCTTTTAATTTTACATTCTATAGTTTTTTTTTCTTTAACAAAGATGGGATTCATGTTTGCAATATATAAAATTAGAATACGAAATTGTGAAAAAAGCCCTTTAGAAGAAAGGGTAAATGTTTGAGCTGTCCAATCAAGATGTTTTACATACAACATTTTATTGCTTTGGAAGTCAAGGGGGCTATATGTTTTGCCAGAAATCATATATCATGAAAGAATAAAGCATGTGGATGAAAAACTGCAAGAATGTGGCAATGAAATTATTCGTAAAGATCATAATATTGTGCGCATGTTAAGAAAGGCATGCTTGTAAGCAACATTGACTATTGTTTGACGATGTTGAATGTCGTTTTAGAATGAGTAAATTCGATGTAAAATTAAGGTGGCATTTGTATGGCATATTATTGTTTATTATAAGTGCTTCCATGTCGATTGGTTTATTAGCAACCAAATAGTTTTCAGTTAGGATAGTTGAAGGCAAGTTTCACTAACGTTTATATTCATACTGCATCCTTTATGTGGCCTTGCGTATAAATTCTATAAATACCCAATGGCATCATGGTAAGTAATAAGTTCTATATTCAATTCTCAAGGGAATTTCTCATTTTCTGTCTTTCTCCCTCTCTCCTCTTTATGCTAAGCATGAGCTACTTTGCAGCGATAATCATGTAGATGTACTAATATACTCCCAATTTGTAGTTGTTGCTTTAAACTTTAAGTGATGGGTGCACTTGTTACAATGGTTAGATGTTGTCTTCAATCACAGGGTACTGATCTACAAGAAGAATGAAGGTGCAAACTATGTTGGATAAGTACTGTTCAATGTTGGAGAAGTATTATTCAAGAACTTGACTCCTAAAAAAGAATATAGCTAAATGGAGTATAGATACCTTGATTTCAGTTAAGTTTCAACCAAGCAATGATGAGAGATATTCTTCTCCCATCCCTCTTGTTCTTACAGATTATTGTCGCTTAAAGACATATTATAGATATAACCATGCAACTTGAAGGGAGCTTAACATTACGTACTATAAAAAGGTGTCGTTCAAACTGTTATGAGACGGAGATGAATGTCATTTTCAAAAGTCACAGAAGCCAAACCACGCGGATATAGTGCTAAAGCAAGTCCATCGCACCGACATCTAAATATCCATCCACATCATCCCGATACGGTGGGAAAATTTAATATTGTACAACTAATTTTCGGGTGCAAACACCCATACAAATTTTTACTAGATGGTGGAAGACATACACATCTTTTTTGGCAAGATGGAAGTCAAAACTGCACGCCACTAAAATATGTATCTATAAACATCTTTCTTGATGCAGCGAGACTATCGTGATGACAAAAAGTTTATTACATGCACAAAGACAAACGCACTTCATATTTTAGTATAAAAGAGAAGAATACTCGATTATGGGGTCCTTGCCTAACACGATAGGAATGTCGAAACTTCTATAAATGCCTCTTACGTGGTAGAGAATCTGACATCTTTTTAAAAATTTTATTTTTCTATAAATACCTCTCACGTGAGATAGATGCTTAGAAACTTGAAAAATAACAAAATTAAAAAATTTTGCTAAACGACATTAAAAAAGTACTGAAAATGAAGTGTGCGAGAAGACACCTAATAAATGTTAAAACTTTGAACAATCACAACTAAATCTGCAAACTAACACACATAAGTGAACTAAAAGCTAAAAATAGACTCAAAATACAGCGTCATATGCACATCTCAATGACAACACATTCACATGAACGACAACCAACCTAGCCTTCGTATCTGTCAAGCAACCATGTGTTTATGAGAATAAGAACCTTTTCAAATAGAATCAAATGGTCTAGTCCACTACACATCATGGGTTATACGAGTATTTTAAGTGACATGTGCATCACGTGCTAAAAGCAGTCCATGCACGTCGCGAGAGATAACACACTCCCATGAATGATAGCATATTCTCGCGAACAAAAAACCTTCTGAATAAGACAAGTAATTTGTTGTTGCATTTAAGATTGCACGATAATTCTGAAAAATAAGTGCCTAACATATCAAATCATAAAAGCAAATTTACTTGCATGTGCTTCAACAAACATCTTAAATAATCAAATATCTAACATTACTATGTGGACTAAACACAAAATGAACACTTATCCCATTTATAGAAGCGTGCAAATATCTTTAGCTATTTTGAAAATTCCAAACTTCTTTTCAAAGATCAAACTTGACTCTATCAAGTTATTCTTTATCTCAAGTGGGTTTCCCCTTCACGACAAGGACATGAGTCTCATCTTTTGAAGTTCGATCCTCTGTATCCTTGGAACCATAGTTAACAATTTATGCCTCTACAAGAACTATAACACCAATCAAAAAGAGCTTTCTAGTTGGACAAATCTGCAGCCAAACTGTGAAACCTACATAATCAATTGGCTTCCATTCTCATACAGCTTTTTTAAGGCTTTTCATAAAAAAGTTAAAAAAAAAAAAATCATTTCAAACTAAAATCCCTTGATCTCATTCCCAAAAAATTGATTAGAAAATCCTAATCCATAGAAACCAGCACAACCATCTATGCACAAAGCAAAGTCGACAAAGTTTGTAGTACAAGTAGAATTATAACTAAGCCAAGCCAAATCATGAGTCGGTTTGAGCTTGGTTTAATAAATGTCTCACTGAGCTACAAGTCAAGCTTGAGCTAGAGTTACTTGACTTGTTAGCTCATGAGCTAGCTCATTTAAAAAAAAAAATCTAATATAAAATGCAAAAAAATTTTTTTTAAATTCAAGAATTTAAGAATAAACTATTAAAAAAATTAGTTTATTTTCTTACATCAAGTAATTTTTTATCATTTCTCCTTTATACCAAGTACCCCTATGTACCATAACTCAAACTCGAGAAATTATGCTCAAGCTTAGCGGCTTGTTTACACCAATATCAACAAGTATTTAAGCAAATTAAAGCATTCTACAAATTAGAAATTTGTTCCTCTATAAGCAAGGGTATGAAGTGGTCAACATCAAAGTAAACAAATTCAACAATTCAAATAACCCAATAATGACCATGTTGAAAATGAATCTCAATTGGAGGTGGACTATTTTCAAAATTCAAGTCCTAAAATTGTAAATCTTTCATGTAATTTCACCATGCGATGGTCATGTTAGCAGAAAATCTCAATCGAAGTAGACCCAAGTATCAAAAAGCCCCCAAATTCCAATGCAAATCACCTTGGGCCCAAATATTGACAAATGTAAAAATATGTCAAGTAAAACTTATAAGAAATCTAAAGTTGATTAATGAAACTTGCCACTTAAAGTTGAACAAATAAAATGCATCCACCCTCTGAATCAATTTATCAAGGGTGTAAATTTAAAATTAACTCAGGATCATAAAAAATGTCGTATCGAATGTACCTCTATGGTCACTCTTAAAAGATCTCATAAGGACGTGACATGCATTACTTGATAACATGCTTTTGTCATCAAATGACCTCACAAAATGAAGCTGCTATAACCAAATACCTCTAACTGGGTGATTTACCAAAAAATGATATTGTTATATTACAATCACCATAAAAACAGATGTTCATTAATGGCTCAATCCTATTGAAATGTCAATATGGTGAATTATGGTGAATTTAGTAGGACGCAACATTTTTTTAGTGATGATAAACTTAAAATTATCACCTTAGACAAACATCCATCTCAAATTTAGAAGATCCCCATAGGCAACGTAACCCACAGTGGATGACAATCATTGTGTCAGATTACGTCGACTACCTCGTCTAACTAAATAAATTAGGATCCACAATAATCCCACACAACAAAACTATGAAATGTTGATCTGGTTCACCATTATTCCACCAACAACCGCTCTAAGCTAACAATAATTTTTTTTTCATTCGAATACCAAAAAACTACTACTTAATGCTAAAAGTTTAATATCTAATGACTAGTCTTAATTAAAAACTATTTATTACCACTGAGATGGATAATTAATCATGAAAGTTTGCGCTTATGGAAAACCTAGAACTAGATACATGAAATTTTCATTAATACAAAAAGAAATCTCTAAGTAGTCTCTGATCTAAAAATCAAATCTTTCTTTTGAACAAATTAATCCCAACAATAAAAAAAAAAAATCAAGAAAGTTGTGCGTATATTTTTAGAGCCAGCACTAAATTTTTCATGTCAAGTTCGAGTTAATTTTTTTTATACTTCCAATACTAACACCCCTTCATTCATCAAATAAAAACCAACCTCATAATGCAATGGCTACAATCCTTACAGCTTTTGATCTGATTTGTGCATAAAAGTTTAAATCAACTTTAAATCTTACATTAGAATCAATGCATTCCTACGTCAAGGATAGAGACTCACCTTGCACGAACTCTCCATATCAATAATCCAAACCAATTAAGGGTGGATGAACATTTTTCTATTATTGGGGGGCTAATATTAGCATTTTAGCATTGAAGAGCTAGTGGATAAAAAACTCAAATTCTAAATGCTATAAAGGAAAAAAGAATAAATAATAACATAACTCTCCAAAATATATCAAGTTTCAAGTTAGACATTTTAAAAGACTAATAGGGTTCTTCATAGCTATTACTCAGTTCAATTGGTGGTCATGTCAATATACTTTTATTTTTAATATCATCTTCATCTAAAAATGCACAATTGAACTATTTTATATTCTTTCGTTGAATAATAAAAAAATTTACACTAATATCAAAAAGATAATGATCAATTAGCAATATGATACTCAACTAACATTTTGAGCCATCGCAATGCTTCCTAACACTGTGCACACTTGGGCATCATCCTAGTGGTTCCATTTTTAATGGGGGATGTGGCCATATACTAGAATTATCTTCATCTTTCTATTGGAAAGTCTACAAAATGATATGCGTAAGAAAAGCTCTATACTGTACGTACATACTACAAGTTGTCAACATGATTGAAAACTTATCTCAAATAAAAAAGTAATAAAAATTCATGTCGACTAGCCCGTCGCTCGGAAGATTTTGCCCAACCAATCCAATGGCTCGATCAAGATACGACCACAGCACAACCATAACTAGAAAATTTTAATCAACTCAATTTTTCACACTCCTAACCATCTAGTCATGTTGTTCCTAACATAAGTCAATCATACACTAAACGACACACTTAATCAACCATCCACTCCTCCCAAATAGAGTAACAAAAGCAATCAACCTGAGACAATTCAGGTACTATACTCGGTACAAGTCGAATATTATCATTACTTGATAATTTATGCTTGGGTCATGTAGCATAAATCCTACAAGATAAACTGAAACTTGAATCTGATTGTATTCAATTGAATTTGTTCGACCAAATACAAATGAAGTCAACAAATTTATAAATTTCAAAAAAGCCTAAATACCAAAAATCTAAGTTGTTATAATATACAATTAGTCCTCCAATAAATAACAGATATATCATGTCCCTAGGATGGTCAGCCACTTTAAAAAAATTAGAACTATGAGTGTCCAAGGACAGTTCAAAAATGCATGCACCAGCATAAATTCATAACCTGCAATCATATACATCCCCATCTAGTCAATATTATATTTCTTACAACTATGAATAAACCATTTATGACCATATAATACAATACAACAGAAATGGTAGAAACTCATACCAGCAATTACATCTATCCCCATCGAATCAATGTTATGTTTCCTACAACTGTCAATAGGTCATTTATGGCCATACAATACATTACAATAGAAATGAAATTAACAAAGAGTGAATCGAGAGCAGTGTCATACGAACATTGAAAGCCAACAACACATAGTTTGCATTAATGTTGCCTTTGATCGTTGACATAATCTAAGAATGTGCAATATGGAAAAAGAAATAGTATCACCAGGGCAAAATAACAGTATGATAGTAATCCTTTTGGGTTTTACGACAATAAAGTGTAACTAACAAGGTGTTAGGGAGAAAAAGGGTCACAACCTAAAATTTTGTTCAGTTGGAATGGTAATAATTGATAACTTTCCAGACAACATAATTAAACCAACAACATAGAAGAAATATCAAAGACGATGAAAGAAGAAAACCGGGAAGAGATGAATAATGCCTCAGAGTAGGAGAGGCAATGCATAGAGATGTAATATCAAGAAGAGATTCCCGGGAGGAGATGCCAAGAGAAAACTTTGCAATTAAATTAATACATCATTCTACTCATTGATCCATCACAAGGCATAATTCACCATGTTTATAGACATAAAGATACAGAGAGGACCAAAATCAAATCAATCCTAAAATTATCACAAGATATAATTGCACATAAAATAAAACAAATAAATCTAAAAATCCTAATTTGAAATAAAATTTATTACTATAAATTTTAAATTTTATTTTTATAGCATCAATTCACTTGAGTGACAAAAAACTCTACCGTGAAGAGTTAAATTGTTGTTAAAGAAAGAATTGGATGCTTCAAATGTATTGTCGAGCTTGTAAGAATCATCCCTTAGAGAAAAATGAATGAGAAATCCATCACAAAGAAGAGATAATGAATGAGAAATTCATCACAAAAAAGAGAAAAAGCATTACCACCATCCACAATATTGGTAGAAGACCTATCAAAATTATCAAGACTCTGAAAAGATATTTGGAAGCTTGGAGGACTTCGTGCACATGGCTAAACTAACTCAAGTTGACTAAAGAAATGACTAAATCTGACCACTTTTTTTCTTGGTTCTAATAGAGGGGATAGGTTGGTAAATTCATTAGACTAAAACCCAAGTGCACAGCGTTAAGCCATGTGGTTGAAGTGGGTGTTTGATAATGGGAAGACGTGAAACCAATGTGTGGGTTAACAAAAATAAATGAATTTGGTGTAAGAACACCACTAATGTAAAACAATAAAGGAGGTGAATGCCATATGGGGAGGGAAGCAAAAGGTGGAGACAATGTGTTAAAAAGAATTTATTGAAGGGACTGAAGCACGAAAGGAAGTCCACAAGTAAACTCTGATAAGAAGAAATACTCTACAATTGCTTAATGCAAAAATAAAAAATAAAAAAAGTTATTGTAACTGAATTTAAAATGCCAAAAAAAATCAAAGAAACAATGTACATTTGATGAAAATCAAATGAATCAAAACTACTGTATGGATTTGCTTGCCATGAGTGATTAAAGAAATAATTGGAAAAAAGGAGAGGCCATGTAAGAGAGAAAACCCAAGAAAAGAGGACATGAGATTCTAAGAAGAGAGTAGGCTAGGATTGCTTGCAATTGTTTCTATTAATCATCAAGATCGTTTATAACTTACAAGCATCATTTAAATTTATACGGAAAATATCATCATCTTAGAAAAAAAAACAATTTAAAAAGCATTCCAGAGTAATCGTAATAAATCTTCCAAAAAAAAATACGTTGAGTGGTTATGAGATGATTAATTATAATAAAAGTTGATGATAAGTTCAAAAAAAGCAAGAAATGATCAAATAAAACTGTCCTGCATCACATAAAGGTGCGAAGAACTCCCTTAAGAGTTGAATAGGTTGACACGGTATCATGGAGGTGCTGGTGGTTAAGCAGGTTGGTGCACTTCCTAATACACTAAGAAACTTGTAGGAACCATAGTTTGGCATAAGTGGAAGAGGTCAACGTCCTTCATAAAGAACCTATGTGATGAGAGATGACTAGGCAATTGGTAGATACTCCAGGGATTTGGAACAAGATTTCCCCATACATCTTGCCAATGTTTATGATCACCAAGCGTATAAGAAAAGCATTCAGCCTATGCAATATGTGACAAAGCGGCAGGGGTATAGGATGTTGCAAAACACCTTATTCCTCCATCAATAGGGTCATCGAAGCAACAGTGACTGATATCATTAAGCCATGCTAAATAAATATCTCATCTTCACCTCAGCTCATAGTGAAATGACTTTCATAAGTGAGTTTTGTCCAGGCTAAACAGCACACACAAGCACAATCATAAAATCAAAATTTGAGATTATATGAGCTAAACAATCATTTTCAACAAGACGAGCAGGTGAATGTACTCAAGTCGGTAGAGCTACTAGAGGGGTGAATAGAATATGTGAAACATTTAATTTGAGTATCTCTTTCATGAAACTCAAAAATATCATCTTCACACATCTTGTTTGCACCAATTAGAGAAAAAGTTGGACTTAGAACAATAAAATGATATTGGTTTACATGATAAGAGCTCTTGCAGTGGTCATGTGGACATTGAGAGGCTATGTTATCTTATAGATAATCCCGATCTGATATGTATAGCAATACATACGTTTAATCCATATCTTTAATTAAATACTATAGATTATCAAAATCATCATGAGAATTGAACGAGATCTTTGATATCCTTAATCATAACAATAATCATCAAGGATAGTGATAAGAAACATGATATTTATGTGAATGATATGAGTTTTAGTTTCCATCAACATTATGTTAATTATAATAATAATCACATTTATAATGGCCCTCATAAAACGAGTTCATAAGAAGACAATAAACAAGTAGACGTAAGAAGGTAATACTTTGTAAATTAATAATGAGGCGAGTGGAGTGTGTATGAAGGAGAATCAAAGGTGTAAAGAAGCTTTTAGTAAAGAGAAAATTCAGGCATCTCTGAATGATTTATTGAGTTAAGAGGATTTTTAAGGAAGGTGTTAAGAAATAATTTGAATGAAGATTTATGGAAATAACTTAGGACTATGGGAAAGGGCTCAAATGAGGGAGAAATTCAAAGAGAGGATGGCAGATTCTCAGTTTGATTGGTAAAAGAAGGAAATTTTGCCGACCAAAATAAGGGGGAAAAAAAATAAGTGAGAGTTTGGTCTGATTTGGAGCTTGCCACATTGTTTAGCTTTGCAAGAATGAACAAATAAGGCTATAAAAATTTTGAGAAGGCTACTTGGGTTTTAAGTTTTCATATCCTATTTTCATGAAGTTTTTGATTGCCAGGTTAAAAGCATGGATGAAAAAATTTATTGTATGTGTGTGAGAAAAGCAGGAAGGGTGAGAAGCATCTAGAGACCGAATTTGATAAGAAATAAAAATTAGGACTTATGTGGTACAACCAAAACAGACCAATTCAACTGTATTACCAATTGATGGGGATCAAATGCAATGGCATTAATGTTTGGGTCACCTTGTTCATGACTACTTCAAGAGATATAGAGAATATAAGAAAGAGTGATCGGGTAAGAGTGAGACGAGCTAAGAGAGAAGGAGACAAAGGAAAGAATAGTCTAGTTTTGCTAGTAAGTTTTAGATTGAGTCTTCAATATTGTTTACAAAATACAAGCATCCTTTTATTTGCAAGGAGAATTTCATTAGCTTAATAAATACCAAAATGAAAAACAATCTAAGGGCAATCAAAAGAAATAATTATGGGATCTTTTACAAAAGAATCATGTAAATAAAATATATTCTTGATTACATATTTATTATATAGTTGATTTTAATAAGGCAAATGCTAGCATGACAAATAAGGCATGTAATAATATATCAAATATTAGTGTCCTGCATCGGCAATTAGCATTGGAAAACATTGTGGTGTTTAACAATTGGCATCTATAACATGCTTTTTGTAATCTAATTAAGAATTAAAAAATAATGTTGGTGCCTTTATCCATTTAAATTGTACAAGATAAACAAGTCATTAATTCTACAAAATAAATTCAAAAAATAATTTGATATAGTTCATTTCCCATCAAAGCATAACACTTCCAAAACTAACAATTTTGTCATAGCGCAAAATCCTTTCCATCCCAGCATTTCTGCCCTTCAATCACTCCAAACATTACAAGTTCCAAGCAAAAACCAGATCCCCATCTTTAAACGAAAAACAGCACATTAAAAGCAAAATTTTACAGATAATCCTATTTCAGAATGGAAGGGAGTGTGAACCTAATAAAATGAGTAAGTTGTCACCAATGTGGTTTAAGGTCATGAGTTCGATTCACAAAAAAAAGATTGTAAGAATCACATTAACATCAGCCACATGAATCATATGGACTCTTTTTACTATTTGGATTTGGAATGCATAATTGATACCACTCCACGATCCACCCCGCATGCCCCAGCCCTTCAAGTTTCAACATGAAGCTCTTTAAGAAAAAAATCATAAATAAATATGCAAGGGATTGCAACACATATTACAATCTCGAGAAATAAATTAGAATGAAACACATTTGGGCTCAAAAAATGCGGAAAATAATATTAACTAAGACATGTAAAAAGTAGTAAAATAAGGGTTGGCATCTCCAAGTGGTGGGTAAGAGTATAGCTAATATTCTGAAACATAAACTAACTGACAAAAATGCCAAAATGGCTCTTAACTATTTATACAGGGTCATTTTAGTCTCAAAATCTATAAAAAAAAAAGTCAAATTAATACCTAGAATATTTTAATGGTGATTGAAATAATCCTCTCTTTAAAAGAAGACAGGAAATACTTCAGCTTATATTATAAGAGTTGGAACTAATTTGACACTCTTATAGGCTTGGATTAATATAACCCTCAACAAAGAGTCAAGAAGTCATTGTGACACTTTTCTCTAAACTAAATTTTTAAAAGATACCCTTATTCTTTCAAAAAAAACCATAATTCAGATTATAACTTTTGACACTTCAAATAAAAGCTCTTTTTTAACGCGTCAAAGTTTAGGGCTTCAAATATGTGATTCATTCGTAATAGTTGCAATCTATAAAATTAGTTGTGAAACTATTTTGAGAGAATAATAATTGTTGAAAGTAGTCGTGAATATTATTTTTTATTTAAAATATTAAATCAAATAAAAATTTTATTATAGCTACCGCACTTTCGAAAATCTAGCTGTGAAATTCATCTAATAAAAAAATATAAAATTAACAAAAAAAAATTGTAACCAAAACAGAAGTATAGCAACCATCTATAAATCTGTGCAAATGTTACCCTAAAGGCACCCATAATGTGTTTAAATGTGAAGGCACAAATTTTGAACCTTATTCCTTCTTGGGTTGATTTATATCATAAAATAGTATACTACATTTTATCTGAAGTATAATCTATTTGTATGTTTCATACCTTAAGTTAGTGATACAATCACAAACACATGAATGAAAATGTTTACTTATTCACATATTTATGAATATTCTTTCACATTACAATATAAAATGACCATCACAAATCTTATTTGAGTTAATGTTAACAAACAAACCGTCTTCATTGATTCATTCTCTATATGGTTCATGACAAATACTTAAAGTCCAGTGTCTGGAATGGGTGTTTTATTTGTCGTATAATTCACATCTTTATGCAAGAGATTCAGAAAAGTCATACACATGATGTTGAACTTGACTATGGTGTGTTTATACTCTTAATATATGCATATTTAAAAAACCAAATCAATAGATATTTCACTATATCTTCATATTTAATATACATCAAAATATCAAATCTTCTAAAAAAATGGTACTCATTCAATATTTAAATATTTAGAGCTACACAATATAAATTGCTGGGTACTATTCTTCCCACGTGTCAGTAGGCTCAGGATAAAGTATCTTATCATGCTTAATCTTTTTTGAAATATAAAAAATAAATTTGTATGAAACTCTTTATTCACTGTTCATAAACACACACACATATCTAGCCCTGTCCCAACTATTTGGGTTCAAATAAATCAAGCAGGCACAACATCTAGACATTCCATTGTAGCTATTTTGCTGGCCTTACTTGACCAATAGTTCTTAGTTTTACGCATTCCATTGCATCCAAACAGTCCCAAAATATCATCAATTACATTATAAAGATTGTGTGGCACAGAGGTTTAAAACGTCCTCACAAATATCATATTCACCAATCAGTTATCTACTTCTCCTTTCAAAGCCTGCAGTTTATGATTGCTCAGGGAAAATAAATCACTCATGCTTATTAATGCTCAGATAAAACAATACTGCACTACCGCAGAATCTGCAACCGTAATCCAAAACACGAGGCAAGAGGAATACACCCCCTCTTTCTCCGGGAAAACCCAAAATCTAAGATTCAAAGCGCGAACAAGTACAACAAAAGAAAAATCAGAGCTCTGGTCGTTTTGGCAACAGAGGTAACCCAGATATATTCCAAAAAGTTCAATAATCGATGAACCAAAGTGACCACAAACAAAAAGAAGAGAAGAAGAAAAAAAAACTTCGCAGATTACGAATCCCCCGATATATCAAAGCGGCAAACATAGACCGCAGAGAAACCCTATTAACTCACCTCGGTATCGCCTGCGAACTACAAGGTCGGAAAGCAACGATCTGGACTTCAGTCTCCCGGCGGCCTTTTGATCCAATGGTAACCTACGGTCGACGGTCCGTTCGGGCAGTTGCACCTTAATAATAAAATAAGTTTTTCTGCCTGCTGAAGATTTACTTTTTACAGTTTGAAAAGCTGTATCTAAATAAGTAACCATTTTGCCCATGTTATAATGTTATTTTTAATAGAGCAATTTTTACCAATAAATCTTATATTTAAAAAATAAAAACTCAATACATAACATTATAAAATAAAAATAGACACATCACTTAAGGTTCATTTGGAGCCGTATTTTCATGTCACACGGCCCGAAAAACGCAGATAGGACTGCTTGATTATCGCATTGCGACGGCATTGTTTAAAAATTTAGTTAAAAAATGGTCGTGAGTTTGACCCCGTAGCCCGTATTTCTCCTCTCTTGACTGCGGGCATATTTATCCCACGACCCCTCTTCTTGCATTACCCGTCTCTCTCAACCCTGCTCCCTCTTCCGCGATTCTTTTACTCTAAGTATCTTTCTCCCGTGGACATGTGGCTCCGGTGCTTATTTTTCAGTTGTGAGTGGGTATTTCGGTAACCCTTACATTCCTCTCCCTCTCCCTCTCCTGCTCTTTCCTTCTGCTCAAAATTTCGTGGTTTGTGCAGTTTGTGCTTTGTGCGGTGCAGGTAATTCTTCAGTTTTGTAGAACACTTCAGTTGGTAGTTTTTTTGGTTTTTTATTACTCCATTAAGGTATGTATTCTCTCATCCCCTCTCATCGGCTAGGTTTGGTGGTTGTGCGGTGTTCCCTCTTCTTCCTGTCTTCTTTGTTCTTCACCTCTTTTCTCTCTTCTTTATGTGGTTGTGTGCACTATGCTAATTGGTTTTCATCTTTTAGCTCAGTTTTGGTGGCTCTTTGTTTGCTCATTTTTTTGTGATTTTCGATTTGATATGCTCAACAATTTGGTTTTGATGCTTCATGTTGCATCGAAATAGGTTTTGGTTTATGCCTTCGAATCAATGTTGCTTGGGTTAGTGTTTTGTGGTGATCTTTGGATTTTTGGTGCTTTACCTTATTAGCAATGTTTCAGGTCCCTTATATGTGGTATATTGGATTTCTTTTGGTGCTTATGTTGTGAGGAATTGGTATATCTTTATGAACTTTGATATTTCAGTGAGAAATTTGGTGTGTGGATGTGTTGGTGTGATGATGTGGTTTGTGGTGTGGTGTGGTTTATGGTGTGGAGGATGTGGTGTGGTGTGGTGTGGTTTATGGTATGGAGGTTGTGGCGTGGTTTGTGGATGTGTTGGTTTGTGATTTGGAGTTTGTGGTGTGGTTTGTGAATGTGTTGGTGTGTGGTGTGGTGTGTGAATGTGTTGGTGTGTGGTTTGGAGTGTGTGAATGTGTTGGTGTGTAGATGTGTTGGTGTGGTGGTTTGGTTTATGGTGTGGTGTGGTTTATGGATGTGTTGATGTGTGGTTTGGAGTTTGTGGTGGTGGTGTGTGGATGTGTTGGTGTGGTGGTGTGGTTTGGTTTGTGGTGCGGAGGTTGTGGTTGGAGGTTGTGGTGTGGTGTGGTTTGTGAATGTATTGGTGTGTGGTTTGGAGTTTTTGGTGTGGTGTGGGGATATGTTCGTGTGGTAGTGTGGTTTGCGGTGTGGAGGTTGTGGTGTTATGTGGTTTGTGGATAGCTTATGGTGTGGTTTGGAGTTTGTTGTGTGGTGCGTAGATGTGTTGATGTATATGTGTTAGTGTCGTGGTGTGGAGGTTGTGGATTGGAAATTGTGGTGTGGTTTGTGGAGGTTTTGTTGTGTGGCTTGGAGTTTGTGGTGTGGTGTGTGGATGTGTTGGTATGGTGGTTGATACACCTAAAATATATTGTATTTTTAGACGCATTTTTATACCTATTTTTTAGATATTGCGCTTTAATGGAAGGTATTTGTGTGTTTTTCTTTCAGGTACAAGTAAAAAGGTGAAAAATGCTAAAAGGCGTGAAAAAGGATAAATTTTGGAGCAAAGATGTGAAAATTGTGCTAAAGTGCGTCGGTTAAACAGAGAAGGCCGCGCCTAAGCACAAGAGGCCCCGCGCTTAAGCACCAGAGGCAGTTATTTAGCAGTTTTCTTTATTTGGCCGAATTTTGAAGAGATATTTGAGTCACATATTGACAAAAAGAGGGTGATTATGACCACTAGGAACGAAAATATTATTAAAAGACTTGTGAAAGGAGGCATCCCTTGGAGAATACATCGAATTTGGACACATTTTGAAGAGTTTCCAAGGCACCTCTTGGGAAATTTATAAAAGAAGAAAGTTGAGACATTTAAAAGGGGTGCTTGAAGTCCTGAAAAGTGCTTAAAAAGGAAGAGATTTTCAGTCACCATAAAAATTTACTTTATCCTTTTTGTTTTTAATTTTATTTTGAGAGTTAAGAGTGTTGTAAAAGAGAAGAGATTCAAAGGAACTTCAAGAGTTTGGTGGAGGATTTGAGATAATTTTTTATCTTTTATTTTTAAACTACATTTGGTTTTAATCGAGACTTCTTGTTGCTTCGACAATGATTTCTACTTTTAAACTAAAGTGTGGTTTTGTTTTTACATGGATTTTGAGTAGTTTTTGTTATTTTTCTTCTTAAAATGATAAATAATTAAAGTGTTGGATGAAAGTTGTGGAGAGTATTAATCTTTAATGTTGGAAGAAGTTGTGATGATTCAATTCATGTACTTCATTTACTTCTTGATTTGGTCTATCCAAATGTTAAAATTTATTGTGAGAACATGTAAGAACCTGGTTGGTATTGTCTCAGTCAACAATTGGAAAGAATCATATGAGGTTATATGAGTGAGAATGTAATTCATATAATTCAGTGCAAATAAATAGGAAAATAGTCATTAAAGGGTGTAGAGTTAGAGGACTTTAAAGTGACAGGTTAAAGCCCCCAACTTGGTTTATTGTTTTAGGTTCTGATACAAGATGTTAGCCCCTAGGTGGAGGGAATCAAGGGAACTCTAGAGTGAGAGCTAGTATCTTCCATGCTTAGCCGGTCTTCAAAACTATTCAAACTTTAAATTAGCCAATGTTCTGTATAGCATCTCTAGTAAGTGTAAAGAATATAATTGCTTCTATTTGACACAAAACAATTTGCATACTTCCACAACAGAATTCCTATGTTTATTACTGATTCATAATAAGGAGAAAGATATTTTCAAATTCAGTGTTTTTCTTTTACATAAACTCAAGTTATCTTTTGAAATTGTTACTATTTTGTCAATATACCAAAATTATCAAAAAATTTAAATTTTAATTACTGCGAATACTAATTACTGCGAATACATTATTTTAATTACTGCGAATACATTTCTAGTTTAAGTAATTGTCTTTTTAAAATAGAAAGTTTGCTGTTCAATAGAGCATATTGCGTAATTTTCTTGTGGGTTCGATATTCAGGTCTTAGTCAAAAAGTCCTATATTACTTGATAACGATACGTATACTTGCGTAGTATCCAAATATAAATTGAAAAGTTAAATTCTTATTTTCTTCAGGATCAAATTTTGACTTTGTTGCAAAGTAAAGAAATATAAGTGAGAATATAATCAGAGACATTATTATATTGTTGCATATAAACAGTCAGGATCAAGTTTTTGGCGCCGTTGCTGGAGATTAAAATCTTCAAGTAGTGGTGTCAACTTCATAAATTCTACATATAAAAAATATCGGGATCAAGTTTTTGGCGCCGTTGCCGGGGACATTAATTGATTTAAAAGCAAATTCTTATTTTTAGAAAGTCTTATTTAAACTTTAAAAAGTTATAATATTTTATTTTGTGTGTTTTATTTTATTTTATTTTTGTGTATGCGTAGTTCAGGTTCTGAAGGACTAGTGCCCTCCGATTCTGAAATAGAAAGAACTGTTAAAAAAATCAAAAAATTAAAAATCTTGAAAAATCTAAAAAAATTACAGAAATGACAAACCAAAAAAATCAAAATGTTGAAATTCATTAAGAGTTTAGACCTTTACGAGATTATGCTAACTATAGAAGAATTTCATTTTAGTATTCAAAAACCTATTGTAGTAGCTAATTCATTTGAACTTAAACCTGTTATTATCCAAATGATATCAAATAATCAGTTTGGGAGATCACCAACTGGAGATCTAAATTTACATCTTGCCAATTTTCTAGAATTTTGCGCTAAATTTAAATATGATGGTGTATCAGATGATGCGATAAGACTTAGGTTATTTCCTTTCTCACTGAGGGATAAAGCTAAGATGTGGTTGAATTCGTTAGCACCTGGATCTATCAGAACTTGGGGTTATTTATGACCAAAGGAAAATATGTTGAGATTTTCATACCTATTTTACATTGATTTTGATGATATTGTACTTTAAAGAAAGGTATTTTTGATGTTTTATTGCAGATATGTTGAATTATGGTCATTGGAGCAAACAGATGCAAAAAAGAGCGAATTTGGAGCAAAAATGACCAAAATATGAAGATTTGATCTTGGGCGCCAATGGAGAGCTCGACGTCGCCGCCGACGAGTTTTTCTTGAGAGTCCAGAATTAAATATCTCTAGAAGGCCGCCGACGGCGAGCACGTCAGTTCTCTCAACAAAAGCATTGAATGTGGACGATTTTTTAAGGGATGCTTGGGCTACTCTTGAAAAATCTTCTACAACTTTGAAAGAAACAATTTGGTGTCTGCTCGTGTGTCCAAGGGGTGTCCGCTGGAGTCTTTGTTGTTTGTGGTGCCCATTAGAGTGTAGAGAGTGGTTAGTATTGTGAGGAATTCTTTGAGAGATTGTAAGAGTGGAAGGAAGGTGAGAGATTTCTTTCTCCTTACCGCTTCGAAGGAGAATTCTGTGTGATGTAAAGAAAGGAAGAGATTCAGAGGAACTTCGAGGAGTGTGCTTGGGGAGGAATTAGAGATATGTTGTATTTACTTATTGAAGTTTGTATGAATTTGCTTTTATATATAAATTCCAAGTTTTGTCGTATCTTCTCCATGAGTTCTGAGTAGTTTTCTCTGTCTAATCTGGCCAATTAATTTGTTAAAATATGTTGAGTTTTACAACTAAAGTGAAGATTACATCCAATATTTAGGGAGGTCAAAGTCCTTGAAAGTTGGGTGCAAGTAAATATAGAAATAAAAAATTATCGGGTGTAGAATTGGAGATTTTAGAGTGACAGACTAAAATCGTCAATTCGGTCATATCGTTTGGGTGTTGAAGTGTAGATGTTAGCCCTCAGGCGAGGGGAACGTGGGAGCTCCGAAGTGAGAGCCGATATCCTCCCAGCCTAGCCACAGATTCAGTAGCCAAGCATATGATTAGTCAATGTTCTTTATGCCTTGTTCAAAGGATAAAGAATAGGTATGCTCATATTTGACACAATACAATTTGAACTAATTCAAATTATCCATTCACTTAAAATTCTTGACAAGGAGAAGGATGCTTTCTTATATATTGAACTTCACATTAGAAACTTTATTAGTAGAATTAGTTAATTAAGAATTTATTAAAATGACATTTTTATTTCAATTGCCTATTAGTGACAAATATGCAATTTGAATTATATTTTTGTAATTAAGTATTGATTTTTAAATCTTAGTTCATAGCCTCTAATATTACTCCCTCTGGGATCGATATCCAGGACTCTATTAGAGTCCTGTATTACATATATTTGCGTTGATAAGTGTGACTTTGTAATTATTGAATATTTTATACACATCTTGATCAAATCTATAACCGTTGTCAAGTTTTTGGCGCCGTTGCAGGGGATTTAAATCTTCTAGCAATAGTATCAAATTCTTGCATTTTTAAGCATATATAAAGTCGCTGCCAACTTATAAAATTGATTATTCTTTTACAAGAATTTGACTTTGAAATAGTAGATAGAAAGAGGATTGAAAATCAAATTGCTAATCATTTGTCCAGACTTGAATTAGAAAAACCACTCTATTTTGAAAAATAAATTAATAAACATTTTCCAGATGAAAAAATGTTCAATATTAATGAATGGCGTGTTCCGTGGTATGCCGACATTGTAAACTTTCTGGTTAGTGATATTATACCCGATGGAATGACATACCAACAGAAGAGGAAATTTATTTATGAAGCTAAGACTTATTTTTGGATGACCCATTTTTATATAAACAAGGAAATGATCTGATTATTCGAAAATATGTACCATTAGAAGAAACTTATGAAATTATCCAAAAATGTCATAATTTTGATTTTGGGGGACATTATGGTGTTGATAAAACAACATACAAAATTTTACAATCTGGATTCTATTGGCCTACTATTTTTAGAGATGTTAATGAATGTATCAAAACTTGTATAAATGAGATGCCCCTCAATTATATGCTAGAAGTTGAAATATTTGATGTTTGGAATTAGATTTCATGGGACCATTTATACCATCTTTCGGGAATTTATATATACTGTTAGCAGTGGACTATGTATCCAAATTGATAGAAGTTGTTGCTTTACCTCGATGTGACATAATGGAGAAATTATTAAAGAAATATCATATAAATCATAGAATTGCTACTACTTATCATCCTCAAACAAGTAGTTTGGCTAAATTGTCCAACTGAGAAATTAAAAGAATTATGGAAAAATCTGTGAATTCAACAAAAATGGATTGGTCAGTCAAACTTGACTATGCTTTGTGGGCTTATAGGACTGCATATAGAACTCATATAGGAATGTCCCCATATAGATTAATATTTGGGAAAACTTCTCACTTACCAGTTGAACTTGAGCATAAAGCATATTGGACGATTAAAGAGTTCAATTATAATTTGAAAAATGCTGGTGAGAAAAGATTTTTGCACTTAAATGAGCTTGAAGAGATAATGAATGAATCTTATGAAAGTGCTAAGATTTACAAAGAAAAGATGAAGAAGTGGCATGATCAAAGGATTCTTACTAAAAATTTTTAGTCAGGGCAACAAGTTTTGCTATATAATGCAAGGTTAATATTATTTCAAGATAAATTTAAGTCCAGGTGGATGGGCCCATTTATTGTGATAAAAGTTTATCCTTATGGAGCGATGGATATTAAAGATCCTAAGACTGATAAAGTGTTTAAAGTGAATGTTCATATACTGAAACCATATTTTGTAGGGGATCAACATAAATTTAATGAAGAAATTATGTTGGGTCAACCAGAATAAGCACTGGTTGCATCGGCTTGACGACGTAAAATCAAGCGCTTTGTGGGAGGCAACCCATAGTTATCAGTGTGTTTTTGCTTTGATTGTTGTTTGTGTGTGATTAAGAAAATTGGGGTAGTATTTTTTAGACTATTATGTGTTAGTATTGATTTTAAGACTTTATTTAGTAACTTAGACATGTTAGAATGAGAATTTAGACGGTTAGTTGATTGGTGCAAAAATGTGCATTGGCGCTTAAGCGCAAGATCCGGAGCTTATTCGGCGCTTAAGCGCGATAGTTAAAAACCATGTGCAAAATTAAGATTCTAGAATGTTTAACTGCTAATTGGTTTATAAAAATGTGTCAAGATAGTTCCAAGACGTTCCTAGGAGTTATTAGAAGTTTGTTCCATTAAATGAAGAATGGAATTAAGTTCGATGTTAAAGTTTGTTTGTTAGGAGTCATTGTATTTATGTGTTAGTGTTTAAGTCTTGTCTTTAGTGTTTATGCTTTTATGTGTTTAAGTGTGAATGTTTGTTATTTGTTTGTGCTTAGAAAATTTTCTCATTCGAGACTATTTAGAGTGAGAATTAAGTGTTATATATAGTGTTACATGTACTTGTATTAGTTCGTAAATGAATATATGTGTTTGTTAGTATGAAAATTTGTGTTATTTTAGTCTCAAATCGAATTAGTTATATTGGAGAATTTTGAGAAAGATGAGAGTTAAGGGAGAGGAAAATAGTTATTTAGGTGTTATAAAACCATTTAGGGTGGTATACTTAGGCTAATATTACATTTTACTTAGGTTTAAAAATCTCAAAAATCGTGCACTGACACCTAAGCGCCACATTCCGCGCTTAAGCACGATGTAACCCGAGAGGCAGGAGCCTAAGAGCCACTTATCCGCGCTTAAGCGCTGGTTCACAAAAATCGGTTCGCGAACGGTTAAAAGTGAAAAATTAACCCAAAAATTACCATTTTTCACCCTCAAGTCACCTTCAACCTCTCGAAATCGTGATTTTAGAGAGCTAGGGCACACTCTTAAGTGGAGATTTCTTGGTGGAATCAAGAAAAAATTGCTAGATTCGGATTTCTTAAGGTAAAATCTTTACTTCTATGCAAAAATTTTGGATTTTCACCATGTATTTTTTGGTCGAATTTTGAAGAGGTATTTGAGGCACATATTGGCTTAAGAGGGTGGTTATGACCACTAAGAATGAAAATATTATTACAAGACTTGTGAAAAGAGGCATCCTTTGGAGGATTCATCGAATGTGGACACATCTTGAAGAATTTCCGAAGCACCTTTTGGAGATTTATAAAAAAAAGAAGTTTTTACATTTGAAGTGAGTGCTTGAAGAGGGAGAGAGTGCTGGAGTCCTGAGAAGAAGATCATGGAGAATCTTGTGGAGAGATTCAGACACCATAAACATTTACTTTATCCTTTTGTTTTTAATTTATTTTGAGAGTATTGTAAAAGACAAGAGATTCAAAGGAACTCCAAGAGTTTGGTGGAGGATTTGAGATAAGTTTTTATCTTTTGTTTTAAACTACTTTTAGTTTTAATCGAGACTTCTTGTTGGTTTGACAGTGATATCTACTTTTAGACTAAAGTGTGGTTTTTCTTTCTCCATGAATTCTGAGTAATTTTCTTTATCTTTCTCCTTAAAATGATAAGTAATTAAAGTTTGGATGAAAGTTGTGGAGAGTATTGATCTTTAATTTTAGGAGAAGTTCTGATGATTTAAATCATGAACTTCATTTACTTCTTGATTTGGCCAATCCAAATGTTAAAATTTGTTGTGAGAACATGTAAAAACCGGGCTGGTGTTGTCTCAACCAACAATTGGAAAGAATCACATGAGGTTGAATGAATGATAATGTAATTCATATGATTTAGTGCAAATAAATAAGAAAATAGTCATTGAAGGGTGTAGAGTTAGAGGACTTTAAAGTGAAATGTTAAAACCCCCAACTTGGTTTATTGTTTTAGGTTCTGATACGAGATGTTAGCCCCCAGGTGGAGGGAATCGAGGGAACTCTAGAGTGAGAGCTGGTATCTTCCCTGCTTAGCCAGTCTTCAAAACTATTCAAACTTTAAATTAGCCAATGTTCTTTATATCATCTCTAGTAAGGGTAAAGAATATAATTGCTCCTATTTTGCACAACACAATTTACATACTTCCACAACAGAGTTTCTATACTTATTACTGATTCTTGATAAGGAAGAATCTGATTCATGATTAGGAGAAAGATATTTTTTAAATTTAGTACTTTTCTTTTACATAAACTCAAGTTATATTTTTAAATTGTTACTGTTCTGTCAATATATCAAAAATACCAAAAAGATTTCAATTTTACAAAAGGTTTTGAATTTTAAATAGTGCGAAAATATTTGTAGTTTAAGTAATTGTATTTTTAGAATCGAAAGTTGCTGCTCAAAAGTGCATATTCCGTATTCTCCCTGTAGGTTTGATATTCAGGTCTTAATAAAAAAGTCATATATTACTTGATAGCGATACACATACTTGCGTAGTATCCCAATAGATATATATAAATTGAAAAGTTAAATTCTTATTTTTCTTCAAGATCAAGTTTTTGGTTTTGTTGTGAAATAAGGGTGGTTTTTGGTTTTGTTGTGAAATAAGGAAATATAAGTGAAAAATATAATAAAAATTATTGTTATACTGTTGCATATAAGCAGTTTTGGGATCAAGTTTTTGGCGCCGTTGCCGAGGTTTAAAATCTTCAAGTCGTGGTGTCAACTTCATAAATTCTACATATAAAAAAATTGGGATCAAGTTTTTGGCGCAGTTATTGGGGACATTAATTGATTTAAAAGCAAATTTCTACTTTTTAGAAAGTCTTATTTAAACTTTAAAAAGTTATAGTATTTTATTTTGTGTGTTTTAATTTATTTTTTTTTTGTGTATGCGTAGTTCAGGTTTTGAAGGACTAGTGCCTTACGATTCTGAATTAGAAAGAATTGTCAAAAAATTAGAAAAATCAAACAAAATTAAAAATCTTGAAAAATCTAAAAAAAATAGAAATAGTAAACCAAAACAATCAAAATGTTGAAATTCATTAAGAGTTTAGACCTTTACGAGATTATGTCAACCCTACTGTAGATGAATTTCATTAAAGTATTCAAAAACCTACTGTAGTAGCTAATTTATATCTAACTGAAGATCCAAATTTACGTATTGCCAATTTTCTAGAATTGTGCGCTACATTTAAATATGATGGTGTATTAGGACTTAGGTTATTTCCTTTCTAATTTCCTTTCTAACTGAGGGATAAATCTAAGATGTGGTTGAATTTGTTAGTACCTGAATCTATCAGGAATTGGGGTGATTTAGCGTAAAAATTCCTTGCTAAATATTTTTCACCATAGGTTATACTGTTGCATATAAGCAGTTTCAGGATCAGTAACCAAAGAGGCAGGTGCCTAAGCGCCATTTATCCGGGCTTAAGCGTCAGATCATGAAAAACGGTTCACGAACAGTTAAAAGTGAAAAATTAACCCGAAAATTGCCATTTTTCACCCTCCCGTCTCCTCCAACCTCTTGAAATCACGATTTTGGAGAGCTAGGGCACACTATTAAGTGGAGATTTCTTGGTGGAATTTAGAAAAACTTGCTAGATTCAAATTTCTTAAGGTAAGAGCTTTACTTCTATGCAAAAATTTTGGATTTTCATCATGTATTTTGAGTACATTTGGAAGAACTTGAAAATTCACTATTCATGGTGAAAATGAGAAAAAATCTATGGAATTTGCATATGAAGTGTAGTTTATGCTTTTAGAAGTTTAGTTTAGTAGTTTAAACTTGATTATTGAAGTTATTTTTGGAATTTTATAAAATTGTAGAATGGCACCAAGAATGAAGAGGAGCAAAAAAAAGAACCCTTTTGATTTGAGCAAATTTGTGAGTTTGAAAGCTCAAGATAAGTACAGTGATGCGTTGCAATCTTGAAAGCTTATCCACGAGTGTTGTTTTAAGAATCCACATGGATCTATAGAAGATATGATTGTTTGTTGACAGTGGGAACAATTCTGTTGTTTTTCTGCTGTTGCAGTTATTTCTGTTGTAGGGAGTTCTATGCAAACCTCCCTGAAGCTGAAGATGATAGAGTCATGGTTCGAAGAAAGTCAGTAACTTTTGAATTAGAGGTAATAAATTTCTTCTAACATCTGTCACCTGATACTTTATGTTTTTATGCAAGTTATAGTCTGGCTGAGACAGAACTAGATGAAATTATTTCTTTTTTGACTGTTGGAAGAGGACTCTAGAAAATCACTAATGAGAGGAAAGTCAATTTTTCCACGTCAAAGTTAAGTGCACCTTCAAAGGCATGAAACTACTTTATCTCTGTTCATCTGCTACCAACAAATCATCTCAGTGAAGTTATCAGAGAGAGACGACGTTAAATTATTGTATCTAGAAAGGAAAGGTCATCAACATTGGAGCTTTGATATATCAAACTATCATCAGTTCTGCCACTGCTACTACTACTACAGGTCTGAGATTTGCTTCCTTGATCTTTTCTTTATGTGAGCAGGCTGGAGTGAAATATGATAGCTGGGAGGAAGTATTGTTGTCTCTAAAGCCTATTACAAAGGTGAATGTGAAGACTTATTTTGAACATTCTATTTTTTGTTGGAGAGGAGGATTTTTAAGGAGTTATGGAATGAAAATGTCTGCTGCTTCTACCTCTGCTGCTTCTACATCTAGACCATCTACCTTACGTGCTTCTACTTCTAGATGTGAGTCTATTGAGACCCAAGATCAATTACTATAGAGGATGATGGACAATATTAATTATACCACTGATAAAGTTAAGAATTTAGAGCATTTTCCAGAACATATTGATAGGTATAATAGAAGGAAAAGTAAGTATGAAGAGAAATTTCACTCATCTTTGAAGAGCCTCATTAGGGGTAACCCAAGGTACAATTTCCTCCATATCCACAATACCCTGATTAAGAGTCTACAAATGTCTGGAATAGCGGTGATTTTGAAGATGATGAGGAGGATGACTGAATTATTTTTATGTTTGTAATATGTTTTAGACTATGTGCTTTGGACTTGAGATTTGTGATGTGTTGTATATTTTTATGTTTGGACTTGAGACATGTGATGTGATGTGTTTTTATGTTTTGGACTTGTTACATTTGCATTTGTGTATATGTTTAGATTTTGTGATGTATGAGACTTTTATTTTGTTTAATTGTAATGTGATGTTGTGTTTTGTTAGTATTTTGTTTTAAATTCTAGGGTAGTAACTGTTGTTGTGTATTTAATACCGTGTTAGTTAGTTAAGGATTGAATTTAATTCTATATCTTTTGGAAAGTTGAAAATCTTGCTAACTTTAGTTTTAAATTTTAAACCTAGAAACTGTGACCCTGACCCTGTATTTTTCTTTTATATTGTTAGTGTGTTTGTTTTTATGTTGAGACTGTGAAGTCAAAGTTAGTGCGTTTGTTTGTTTTTATGTTTGTACCCACTACTTAGAAGTCTATTGAATCTCTACATGTTAAATTAAAATGAAAATGATAGAAAATTGATCAAAAATTAATTTTACTCCTGTTTTTAGTTTTATACTTGTATACTTAATATAAAAATTCTTGTAAGCATGTTCTTTCAATTTTCATTCTTGCTTATATATATTTGATGCTAAACTATTTAATCTGTTAAAAATTTAAGTTTGGGGGGATGAAAAATATTTCAAAACTTGAATTTTATTTGTTCTCAAATGTGCTACAAGTGAATTCGATTTGAAAAGAAAAATGATCATGTATATGAAGTTATATTAAGGAAGTAAAATTTGATTTTAGAAATGAGTAAGAAAATTTAGTTGAAATTTTTGGTAATGAAGAAAAACTTTAAGTTAAAAGTTTTTAGTGTAGAAAATGTTTAATATAAGTAACTATCTTTAGTAAGAAAAATTATATTTTTGAAGAATTTAGAAATTTAGACTTTTATTTTTAATACTTAAATTTCTTTTTTATTTATTTTTAATACTTAAATTTCTTTTATTAAAATAATTTTCAAAATTATGTAAAAGACTTATAGTAAAAGACTTATATCAAGACTTTGCTTTATGAAAAGAGAAGTGAAATTCAAAATTATTAAAAGTCTATCCAGATATAGTAATCCTTGCCTGAAAAGAAAAAAAAAGAAACAAGAAAACAAAAATATAAAGAAAAGTAAAAGAAAAAAAGCGAGTAAGGGAGGAGAAGCCTGAGGATTAGTGCCTAATCAAAAATTGGTTCCACATTTGATCTTTTTAAAGTATAAAACTTAAGAAACTTCTAAGCTTAAGGATATAATATAGTAAGCAAAAATATTTTTAATAAAATTTTTAAGTAGAGATAATAAAAGAATTAAATTCTAAATTTGGAGAATCTACAATATTTCTAAATTAGATAGGAATTCATATTTTCATATTTCTTAACATTAAAAATTTCTAAAAATTTAAGTTGGTCTCATTTACTAATTATTTTTTCTAAATTGGACTACTAAATTTCTAAATCTAAATTTTAGTTACTCCTAAAGAAACTCATATATATATCATACTTACTTAGTTTTCAAAGATTGAAGTGTCACTTTAGGACAAGTAACATTTTAAGTTTGGAGGATTTTGATACACCTAAAATATATAGTATTTTTAGACGCATTTTTATATCTATTTTGAGATATTGCGTTTTAATGGAAGGTATTTGTGTGTTTTTCTTTCAGGTATAAGTAAAAAGGTGAAAAATGCTAAAAGGAGTGAAAAAAGGATCAAATTTGGAGCAAAGAGGTGAAAATTGTGCTAAAGTGTTAAGTGCCAAATCTGGTGCTTAAGCGCCAATTCAGATAGTGCATGTGTTAGTCCAATTCACTGCATTCTTAAAAAAGGTGGAGAAACTGTAATTGTGAATGAACATAATGAATTAATACCCACTGAATTA
>NW_018164832.1:88541-90843 GCF_001263595.1 Phalaenopsis equestris | reverse complement strand
AATAGAAAATTAAATCTTGTCACTAGGAAAGATCATTTTCCATTACCCTTTCTAGATCAAATGCTGGATAGACTAGCTGGGCATAAATACTTTTATTTTATGGATGAATATACTGGTTATTATCAAATACAAATATCTCTTGAGGATCAAGAGAAAACAACTTTTACCAGTCCTTATGGTACTTTTGCTTTTAGAAGGATGCCCTTTTTAGAAGAGGATGCCCTTTGGTTTATGTAATGCCCATGCTACATTTCAAAGATGTATGATGATAATTTTTTGTGATTTAATTGAAAAAGGGATTGAAGTATCCATGGATGCTTTTCAATGTTTGGAACTTCATTTGACTCATGTTTAAAATATTTATCTAAAGTTCTTAAGCATTGTGAAGAAACAAATTTAGTCCTTCATTGGGAAAAATGCCAATTTTTGGTAGCAGGAGGAATTGTATTAAATCATCAAATATCAGAAATTAGTATGGAAGTAGATCCTGCTAAAATTCAAGTGATCGCTAATTTACCTTATCCAATAAATGTAAGGGAAATTAAGAGTTTTTTAGGACATGCTGGATTCTACAAACGATATATTAAAGACATTTCAAAGATTGATAAGCCTTTAAGCCATTTACTGGAGAAAGATGTAATTTTCAATTTTGATGAAGAGTTCCTAAAAGGTTTTTAGTAAAAATTAATCACTACACCAATTATAGTTTCACCAAACTGGGGAAAATTTTTTGAATTAATGTGTGATGTTAGTGATTATGCTATAGAAGTTGTTTTAGGACAAAGATATGATAAAATTTTCAAGGTATTGTAGTAACTCTTAATGAAACTCAAATCAATTATACAACAACTGAAAAATAGTTATTAGCAATAGTATATGCTTTTGATAAATTTAGATCATATTTAATTGAAACATATTGTGTAGTGCATACAGATCATTCTGATATTAAGCACTTAATGAAAAAGAATGATGCTAAACCTAGACTTATAAGATGGATTCTTATTTTGCAAGAATTTGATTTTAAAATAATAGATCAAAAGGAGATTGAAAGTCAAATTGCTGATTATTTGTCCAGGCTTGAGTTAGAAAAACCACTCTGTTTTGAAAAATAATTTAATGAGCATTTTCCAGATGAAGAATTGTTTAGTGTTAATGAGTGATGTGTTCCATGGTATGCCAACATTGTGAACTTTATTATTAATGATATTCTACCCTATATTATACCCTATGGAATGACATACCAATAGAAGAGGAAATTTATTTCTGAAGCTAAGACTTTTTTTAGGATGACCCATTTTTATATAAATAAGGAAAGGGTCTAATTATTCGAAGATGTGTACTATTAAAAGAAACATATGAGATTATCCAAAAATGTCATAATTCTAATATTGGGAGACATTTTAGTGTTAATAAAATATCATACAAAATTTTATAATTTAGATTATGTTGGCCTACAATTTTTAGAGATGTTAATGCTTATATCAAAACTTGTGATAGATGTCAACGAGTAGGCAATATTTCTAGAAGAAATGAGATGCCCCTCAATTATATGCTAGAAGTTAAAATATTTGATTTTTGGGGATTAGTTTTCATGAGATCATTTATATCATCTTTCAGAAATTTATATACACTGTTAGCAGTGGAGTATGTATCCAAATGGATAGAAGCTGTTGCTTTACCTCGATGTGAATTATATGCTAGAAGTTGAAATATTTGATGTTTGGGGATTAGATTTCATGGGAGCATTTATACCATCTTTCACAAATTTATATATTCTGTTAGCAGTGGAGTATGTATCCAAATGGATAGAAGCTGTTGCTTTACCTCGATGTGATGCTCAAAGTGTTGCAAAATTTTTGAAAACAAACATATTTTGTAGATTTGGGATGCTGAGATTTATCATTACTGATTGGGGAAGTCATTTTAGAAATTTCATAATGGAGAAGTTATTAAAGAAATATCATATAAATCATAGGATTGATACTGCTTATCATCCTCAGACAAGCGTTTGGCTGAATTATCCAATCGGGAAATTAAAAGAATTATGAAAAAATCTGTGAATCCAATAAAAATGGATTGTTCAGTCAAACTTGAATATGCTTTGTGGGCTTATCAGACTGCATAAAGAACTCCTATAGAAATGTCCCCATATAGGCTAATATTTGGGAAAGCTTGTCAATTACTAGTTGAACTTGAGCATAAAACATATTAGGCGATTAAAGAGTTCAATTATAATTTGAATGATGCTGGTGAGAAAATGTTATTGCAATTAAATGAGCTTGAAGAGATAAAGAATGAATCT
>NW_018164832.1:85360-88316 GCF_001263595.1 Phalaenopsis equestris | reverse complement strand
GACAACCCATAGTTATCAGAGTGTTTTTATTTTGACTGTTGTTTTGTGTGTTACTAAGAAAATTGGGGTAGTATTTTTGAAACTATTATGTGTTAGTAAAGATTTTAAGACTTTATTTAGTGACCAAGACATGTTAGAATGAGAATTTGGATGTTAAGTTGACTGGTGCAAAAATGTGCACTGACGCTTAAGCGCCAGATACGAAGCTTAAGCGTGGCGATTTAAACACGTGTGCAAAATTAATATTCTAGAAGTTTTAACCACCATTAGTTTGTAAAAACATGCCAAGGCAGTTTCTAAACGTGCCAAGGATTTATTGGAAGGATTTAGGCCTATAAATAGAAGGGTTTTGTAAAGGAATTTCACCCTAGATCATTTCTAGCCCTAAAAGTCTAAGAGAAAGTGAGATTTAGGAAAATGTCTCCATGGGAGATGGATTTGAAGAAGAAGGAAGAAACCATGAGGAAGAGATTCATTAGTTAATGTGCACAAGAGATGTATAACAAAATCTTAGCCGTTAGTATTGAAGAGACATCAGAGAAGATCAACAAAATTGAGAATACTATGACTTTATTAGAGACCGAGGTACTTGAGTTGCATGCACATCTAGAGCATATTGGATGGCAATTGAAGATGCAATTTAGCCACACAAGTTATATAGAGGAAGTAGATAAGGCGATGTTCATAAAACACAATAGATTGAAGAAAATAATATTAGAGCTCGTCACCACAGTCTATTTTATCAACTCTATATTCCTGGAGAGACTAATGAAAGATAGGAATTTGTTCCTTCGAATGAAGAATGAAATTAAGTTTAGTGTTATAATTTTTGTGTTAGAAGTTGTTGTTTTCAAGTGGTTTAGTGTTTAAGCCTTATTTTTAGTATTTATGAATTCTTATATGTGTTTAATTGTGAAATGATGTTGTGTATTTGTATGTGGAAAATTTTCTCATCCAAGACTATTTGGAGTGAGAATTAAGTGCTTAAAGATATTTGTACTTTTTTGTGAATTAATATAAGTTTATTTGTGTGAAAATTTGTGTTATTTTTAGCCTTAAATTGAAATAGTTATTATGGAGAATTTTGAGAGAGTGGGGAGTTATAGGAAGTTAAAAATAGTCATTTAAGTGCTATGAGACCATTTAGAGGTGGTTTACTTAGGCAAATAGTGCATTTTACTTTAATTTAAAAAATTTTGAAAATTGTGCACTGGCGCCGAAGCACCACATCTCGCACTTAAGCGTGAGCCAACCTGAGAGGCAGGCGCCTAAGCACCATTTACCCGCGCTTAAGTGCCGATTCATGAAAACCAGTTCGCGAACGGTTAAAAGTGAAATTTCAGCCCCAAAATCACCATTTTTAACGCCACCGTCTCCTTCAACCTCTCAAAATCACGATTTTGGAGAGATATGACACACTATTAAGTGGAGATTTCTTGGTGGAATTAAGAAAAAATTTTCTTGGTGGAATTAAGAAAAATTTGCTAGATTCGGATTTCTTAAGGTAAGAGCTTTACTTCTATGCAAAAATTTTGGATTTTTATCATGAAGAATTCAAAAATTCATTATTCATGGTGAAAAATGAGGAAAAATCTTTAGAATTTGTATAGGAAGTGTAGTTTATGCTTTTAGAAGTTTAGTTTACTAGTTTAAACTTTATTTTTGAAGTTATTTTTGAGATTTTATAAAATTGTAGAATGACACCAAGAATGAAGAGGAGTAAAGGAAAGAAAGAGCCTTATTGATTCGAGAAAATTTGTGAGTTTGAAAGCTCAAGATAGATACAGTGATTCGTTGCAATCAGGAAAGCTTATCCAAGAGCGTTGTTTTAAGAATCAAGGTGGATCTGTAGAAGATTTGATTGTTTGCCGATAGTGGGAACGATTTTGTTGTTTTTCTGCTGTTACAGTGATTTATGTTGTTAGGGAGTTTTATGCCAACCTCCTTGAAGCTGAAGATGATAGAGTCATGGTTCGAGGAAAGTTGGTACCTTTTTTCACCAGAGGTAATCAATTTCTTCTAACATTTGTCACCAGATACTTTATGTTTTTATGCAAGTTATAGTCCGACTAAGACAGAGCTAGATGAGATTATTTCTTATTTGACTATTGGAAGAGGACTCTGAAAAATAACTAATGAGAGGAAAGTTAATTTTTCCACGTCAAAGTTAAGTGCACCTTCTAAGGCATGACACTATTTTATTTCTGCTCGTATGCTACCAACAAATCATTTTAGTGAAGTTACCAGAGAGAGAACAACGTTAAATTATTGTATATAGGAGGGAAGGTCATCAACATTGAAGCTTTAATATATCAGACTGTCATCAGTTATGTGACCGACTTTTTGTAAATCGACAAATACAAGAATTTGATGACGATTTAATTTCCAGCAACGGCGTCCAAAGACTTGATCGTGACTTTATAGATGTGTCTAATTTGATTAAGATGTATAAATATAATATTCAATAATGTTAAAGTCAAATTTGTCAACGCAAGTATACGTATCGCTCAAGTAATATAGGGCTCTAATGGAGTCCTAGATATCGATCCCATAGGGAGTAGTTTAGAATTACAGACTAAGACCTTATGAAAATAAGAATTTAATCACAACAACGATGTTCAAATTGATTATTTATCACTAATAGACAATTGAAATAAATAGATAACTTTAATAAATAATAAAAAACTAATGATATAAAGTAGGGTTCAATTGTGATATTCAATATATAAGAAATCATCCTTCTCCTTGTCAAGAAATTATAGTGAATGGATAAAATGAATTAGTTCAATTTATATTGTGCCAAATACGAGCATACCTATTCTTTACCCTTTGGTCCAGGCATAAAGAACATTGACTAATCCTATGCTTGTTTACTGAATCTGCGGCTAGGCTGGGAGGATGCCGGCTCTCACTTCGGAGCTCCCACGTTCCCCTCACCTGAGGGCTAACATCTACA
>NW_018164832.1:80749-81333 GCF_001263595.1 Phalaenopsis equestris | reverse complement strand
TAGGAGGAAGGGGATGATGAATAGTGGCGGTTGACTGGTCAAAATTGTGGTTAAAAGTGTTTTTCGTAAGCTCGCCGTCGGCGCGCTTAATTGGAATTTAAATCCTATGTTTCGGTAAAATCTCTCCATTGGCGGCTCCATGGGCGGCGTCTAGGGCGCCGTTGGCGGGCTTTATTGATTTTGTCAAAATTCCAAATTTTTACGATTTCGATCAATTCCAAGCCTAAACGACATTTAATCATTATAGACATAATTTTAAAAAATTAAATGATGTAATTAGCACATATAAACTTTCACAACACAAAACATCACATTTATATATAAATTTCAAGGGGTACAATATACGTTACATAACACACCTAAGTTTGGTATTTTCTCAACCTCAATACATTAATTCAGCGTCGCAATCCAAGACACAACACTCAAAATGCTGAAAACAAAACATCCTATGCTTAGTCTCAACTATAAAGAGATCTAAAAACATACTTCTAAAGCAAAGCAAATGTAAAGTTCAAATCAAAATACATAGATAGACATATATGTAGTAATATAAATCTACTAATCCTCAGACTCGGTACTCGATT
>NW_018164832.1:67455-69937 GCF_001263595.1 Phalaenopsis equestris | reverse complement strand
AAAGTCATACAAACTACAACAAGTAAATAACTTATCTCTAGTTTCTCCCCAAGAACACTCCTTGAAGTTCCTCTGAATCTCTTCCTTTCTTTACAGCACACAGAATTCCTCTTCGAAGTAGCAAGAAGGAAGAACTCTCTCACTTTCCCTCCACTCTTACAATTTATCAAAGAAATCCTCACAATTGTTACACACTAATGGAACCTCTCTAACCTCTAGGGCCTTTCTAACATCCAGGACCTTCCAGGCTCTCCCAATTTTCTGCAAAAAATGTTCTTTTAAAGTTGTGGATGCGCTTTCCCAAGAGTTACCTAAGCATCCCTTCAAAATTTAGCCTTAGCGCACCCCCGTCGATCCCGCCGGCAGCAGCCTCGAGGGCGCCGTCGGCGAGCTTCTGAAGATTTTCTCCATTAGTCTCGGGAAAAAAGTTGTCGTCGGCGGGGTCGAGGGCGCCGTCGGCGGCCTAGTTCAAATCTTCACATTTTGGTCCTTTTCACTCCAAATCCGCCCCTTTTTGTATCTTTTTGCTCCAATGACCATAATTCATCATTCATCCAACAAAATATCAAAAATACCTTTCTTTAAAGTGCAATATCATTAAAAACAACATAAAAAAGGTATGAAAATCTCAACATATTTTCCTTTGGTCATTCTGCCACTGCTGCTACTACTGTAGGTCTGGGATTTGCTTCGTTGATCTTTTCTTTATGTGAGCAGGCTGGAGTGAAAAATTATAGCTGGGAGGAAATAGCTGGGAGGAAGTACTATTGCCTCTAAAGCCTATTATAAAGGTGAATGTTATGACTTATTCTAAAAATTCTATCTTTGGCTGGAGAGGAAGTTTTTTAAGGAGTTATGGAATGGAAACATCTGCTGCTTCTACATCTAGACCATCTACCTCGCGTGCTTCTACTTCTAGAGGTGAGTCTACACTATAAAACATTATCAATTATTTAAGAGGATGATGGATAGTATCAATTATACCGTTGATAAAGTTCAAAATTTAGAGTGTTTTGCAGAACATACTGATAGATATAATAGAAGGAAAAGTGAGTATGAAGAGAAATTTCACTCATCTTTGGAGAGCCTCGTTAGGGGTAACCCAGGAGTGCAATTTCCTCCATATACATAATACCCTAATTATGAGTCTACAAATGTCTTGAATAGCGATGATTCTAAAGATGACAAGGAGGAGGACTGTATTATTTTTATGTTTGTAATATGTGTTAGACTATGTGCTTTGGACTTGAGATTTGTGATGTGTTGTTTATTTTTATGTTTGGACTTGAGACAAGTGATGTGATGTGTTTTTATGTTTTGGACTTGTTACATTTGCATTTTTGTACCAATTTAGATTTTGTAATGTATGAGACTTTTATTTTGTTTAATTATATTGTGATATTGTGTTTTGTTAGTATTTTGTTTTATATTCTAGGGTAGTATCTGTTGTTGTGTGTTTAGCTGTGTTAGTTAGTTAAGGATTGAATTTAATTCTATATCTTTTGGAAAGTTGAAAATCTTGCTAACTTTAGTTGTAAATTTTAAACTTAGAAAACTCCTACCCTGTATTTTTGTTTTATATTTTTAGTGTGTTTGTTTTTATGTTGAGACTGTGAAGTCAAAGTTAGTGTGCTTATTTGTTTTTATGTTGTTTTTATGTTTGTGCTTATTTGTTTTTATGTTTGTACCCACTTCTTAGAAGTTTATTGAATCTCTACATGTTAAATTAAAATGAAAATGATAGAAAATTGATCAAAAATTAATTTTACTCATGTTTTTCATTTTATACTTGTATACTTATGATATAAAAATTATTGTAAGCATGTTATCTCAATTTTCATTCTTGCTTATATATATCTGATGCTAAACTATTTAATCTGTTAAAAATTTAAATTTGGGGGGGGTGATGAAAAATATTTTCAGAACTTGAATTTTATTTGTTCTCGAATGTGCTACAAGTGAATTTGATTTTGATTTGATGATTTGAAAAAAAAAATGATCATGTATATGAAATTATATTAGGGAAGTAAAATTTGATTTTAGAAATGAGTAAGAAAATTTAGTTGAAATTTTTTGTTATGAAGAAAAAGTCTAAGTTAAAAGTTTTTAGTGTAGAAAATGTTTAATATAAATAACTATCTTTAATAAGAAAAATTGTATTTTTGAAAAATTTAGAAATTTAGACTTATTTTTAATACTTAAATTTCTTTTATTAAAATAATTTTCAAAACTATTATTATATTTTTTAAGTAAAAGACTTATATCAAGACGTTGCTTTAGGACAGGAGAAGTGGAATTCAAAATTATTAAAGACCTATCCAGAAATGGTAATCCTTACCTGAAAAGAAAAAAAAAGAAAAAATAAAAAGAAAAGAAAAAGAAAATAAAAATGAAAGAAAAAGAAAAATAAAAAGAAATGAGTAAGGGAGGAGAAGCTTGAGGATTAGTGCCTAATCAAAAATTAGTTCCACATTTGATCTTT
>NW_018164832.1:56933-67394 GCF_001263595.1 Phalaenopsis equestris | reverse complement strand
TAAAATTTTTAAGTAGAGAAAATAAAAGAGCTAAATTCTAAATTTAGAGAATCTACAATATTTCTGAATTAGATAGAAACTCATAATTTCATATTTCTTAACATTAAAATTTTCTATAACTTTCAGTTGGTCTCATTTACTAATTATTTTTTTCTAAATTGGACCACTAAGGACTACTCTATTTCTAAATCTAAATTTTATTAACTCCTAAAGAAACTCATATACCTATCATACTTATTTAGTTTTTAAAGATTGAAGTGTCACTTGAGGACAAGTAACATTTTAAGTTTGGGGGATTTTGATACGCCCAAAATATATAGTGGTTTTTGATGCATTTTTATACTTATTTTTGAGATATTGTGCTTTAATGCAAGGTATTTGTGTGTTTTTCTTTCAGGAACAAGTAAAAAGGTAAAAAAATGCTAAAAGGTGTGAAAAAAAGGGCTAAAAGGGGTGAAAAAAAGGGTCAAATTTGGAGCAAAGAGGTGAAAATTATGCTAAAATATTTTGGCGCCTAAGCACTGGTTAAACAGAGAAGGCCCCGCGCTTAAGCGCCAGAGGCAATTATTTGGCGGTTTTCTTCATTTGACTGATATTTAAAGAGGTATTTGAGGCACCTATTGGCTTAAGAGGGTGGTTATGACCACTAAGAACAAAAATATTATTAAAAGACTTGTGAAAGGAAGTATCCTTTGGAGGATTCATCGAATGCGGACACATTTTGAAGAGATTCCAAGGCACCTTTTGGAGATTTATAAAAGAAGGAATTTCATACATTTGAAGTGGGTGCTTGAAGAGGGAGAGAGTGCTGGAGTCCCGAGAAGAAGATCGTGGAGAATCTTGTGGAGAGATTCAGACACCACAAAAATTTACCTTATCCTTTTTATTTTTAGTTTATTTTGAGAGTACTATAAAGAGAAGAGATTCAAAGGAACTTCATGAGTTTGGTGAAGGATTTGAGACAAGTTTTTATCTTTTATTTTAAACTACTTTTGGTTTAATCAAGACTTCTTGTTGGTTTGACAATGATTTCTACTTTTAAGCTAAAGTGTGGTTTTATTTTCTCTATGAATTTTGAGTAGTTTTCTTTATCTTTCTCTTTAAAATGATAAGTAATTAAAGTTTGGATGGAAGTTGTGGAGAGTATTTATCTTTAATGTTGGAAGAAGTTGTGATGATTTAAATCCATGAACTTCATTTACTTCTTGATTTTGCCAATACAAATGTTAAAATTTGTTGTGAGAACATGTAAGAATCGGGCTGGTATTGTCTCAGTCAATAATTGGAAAGAATCACATGAGGTTGTATGAATGAGAATGTAATTAATATGATTTAGTGCAAATAAATAAGAAAATAATCATTGAAGGGTATAAAGTTAGATGACTTTAAAGTGACATGTTAAAGCCCTCAACTTGGTTTATTGTTTAGGTTCTGACACGAGATATTAACACCAGGTGGAGGGAATCGAGGGAACTCTAGAGTGAGAGCTGGTATCTTCTCTGCCTAGACGGTCTTCAGAACTATTCAAACTTTAAATTAACTAATATTCTTTATAACATCTCTAGTAAGGGTAAAAAATATAATTGCTTCTATTTGGCACAACACAATTTGCATAATTCCACAACATAATTCCTATACGTATTACTAATTCATGATTAGGAGAAAGATATTTTTCAAATTTAGTACTTTTCAAATTTAGTACTTTTCTTAGTACTTTTCTTTTACATAAACTCAAGTTTTCTTTTTAAATTGTTACTGTTCTGTCAATATATCAAAAATACCAAATGTTTTGAATTTTAAGTAGTGCAAAAATATTTGTAGTTTAAGTAATTGTATTTTTAGAATAGAAAGTTGCTGTTTAAAAGTGCATATTACGTATTCTCCCTGTGGGTTTGATACTCAGGTCTTAATCAAAAAGTCCCATATTACTTGATAACGATACGTATATTTGCGTAGTATCTCAATATATATATAAATTGAAAAGTTAAATTCTTATTTTTCTTCAAGATCAAGTTTTTGATTTTATCGCAAAATAAGGAAATATAAGTGAAAAATATAATCAGAATTATTATTATACTGTTGCATATAAGCAGTTTCGGGATCAGCAGCTAATGTGCATGAAACAAATGTCATGAATATCTTAGCTAACCAAGTTGCTATCATATCCAAGAAATTGGATAATCTCACTATAAATGTAGTACAAGTCCCACCCCAAGTAGAGGAGTTTAGAGATGAGACCTTGGTAGACCCTGCCATTTCAGCCTTAGAAGCCTTGAAAGCCATAAGAAACCAAAATCAGACTGACAACCTATATTCAAACTCCTTCAATCCTAGATAGAAACAACACCCTAACTTACAGTGAAATAATAATGACTAAGCAATCTAGGGGGAGATACACAAAACCAATTTTCCCATGGAAAATTACCAACACAACTCCCGAGATTTAACCTAAATCAGAACCAAAATCTAGCCACTTTAGAAGAGTTGGCGAGACAATTACATTTGATAAAGCAAAGTCATAGGCTAGCAATTAAGTACATTGAGGGACAATTGGGGCAAATAGTGAACTGTTTGAACCATAGGAATCCTGGGGCACTCTCTAGTTTGAAATAAATCACAAGGAGTAAAGAAGGAGTAGATCCAAGTTGTGAAATTAAGAAGTGGTAGTGAATTAAATGAAACACAAAGGATTGTGAATGCTCTCATTAATGTGGAATCTAATTTGGAAAAGGAAGAAAAAAAGTCATGCTAAAGAAACTGAAATACTTGAAACCCCTAAGAAGAAAGAGCTTAAGAGACTTTCACCCCACTTCCTTCAAAGGTTGCAAAAGCAAAAATTGGATCAATAATTTTTTAGGTTTCTCAAGTTCTTTAAGAAGTTATCCATAAACATTCCTTTTGTTGATGCCCTAGAACAAATGCCTTGTTAAACCAAATCCAAGAAGGATGTGCTAACCCAAAAAAGAAACTTAGGGAATGGAGAGACAATGACACTAACAGAAGAGTGTAGTCCAATTTTGCAAAAGAAGTTACCTGAAAAGATGAAGGACCCGAGAAGTTGCATTATCCAATGCGCCATAAGAGAGAAATTTGTGGGGAGGGCCTTTTGTGATTTTCCTATCATTAATTTGATGTCACTATCAGTTTTCAAAAGACTTGAACTAAGAGAGGCTACACCCTCCACCTTGACCCTATAGTTGGTTGACGGATCCTTAGCATTTCTCATGAGTATAATTGAGGGTGTGTTAGTTAAGGTGATAATCTTCATATTCCCTGCTAATTTTGTAGTCTTTGACATGAAGAAGGATAAGGAGATACCTTTGATTTTAGGAAGACCCTTCTTAGCTACAAGTAGGGCAATGATTGACGTACAATAAGGGAAATTAACCAAGAGGGTGAATGATGAAGAAGAAAATTTTGATATCATAAAGTCTATGAGTTTCCCTAAGATCAAAGTGATGATCATTATTTTAGAGTCGACTTAGTAGATGGGGTGGTGACTATCCAATTATTTGAAACTTTAGAAGATGACCCAACAGAGCATGAGGTGTTTGAGGATGAGACTAAAAAATCTAGTTTTAAATTTGCACTACTTGTAGAGGGTAATTCTTTGAGGTTTAGGGATAGGTTTGAGCACTTAGACTTGATTTTGCACACCAAACCCCTAACACCGTCAATAAAGATAGCCCCGGATCTGGAACTAAAAGCCTTGTTCACTCACTTGAAGTATGCATACTTAAGAGAGCCCTTGACCTTACCTATGATCATGTATGTTAACTTGACTATGAAGCAAGAGGATAATCTCATGAAGGTGCTTAGAGCATTTAAGAGGGCATTTTGGTACTTAAGCCTTGCTCACTCATTAAAAGAATAAGCCCATCTCTGTCTATGCATAGAATTCTGATGGAGGTGGACATGTGCCTAGAGCTGACCCGCAAAGGAGATTGTACCCCATTCTTAAGGAGGAAGTAAAGAAGGAGATTCTGAAGTGGCTTGATGTAGGAAATACTTATGGTAAGTCCAATCTACTATGTACCAAAGAAAGGGGGGTCATAGTTGTGGAGAATGAGAAGAATGAATTGATTCCCATAATGAATATCACATGATGGAGGATTTGAATTGACAATAAAAAGCGGAATGGTACACTAGGGAAGAACAATTTCCCCTGCCTTTTTTGGACCAAATGTTGGATAGGTTAGTGGGAATCATTTCTACTGCTTCATAGATGGATATTCAAGTTAGAACCAAATCCTTATAGCCCTTGAAGACCAGGATAAGAACACCTTCACTAGTCCCTTTGAAAATTTTGCTTTTAGGAGGATGTTATTTGGACTATGCAATGTGCCAGCTACTTTTTACTGTTGCATGATGTCCATATTTTTTGAAATAATTGAGACTAGCATTGAGGTATTATGGATGAATTTTCTGTGTTTATCACTTCATTTGATTACTACCTGTGGTAGAAAAGTTATGAGAAAACAAATTTTGTTCTAAATGAGGAAGTTTCAATTCATGATGACAGAGAGAATGGTCATGAGACACAGGATTTATGAGAGAGGAATGGAAGTTGACTCTGTCACGATCAAAGTGGTAGAAAAGCTTCCACTATCCAGCATTGTGAAAGTGTTTAAGAGTTTTTAAGGGCATGCTAGATTTTATCAATGATACATTAAGCAATTCTCTAAGATCATAAACATTCGTTATCATTTATTAGAGAAGGATATGATCTTTGAATTTGATGATGTATGCCTAGCTGCCTTTAAGATTCTTAAGGCCAAAGTAATCATTGCACATGTTATGATTGCAATTGCTTGGGACTTCCTTTTTGAGCTAATGCGTGATGATAGTGACCATGATGTAGGAGTTGTTTTAGGCCAAAGGTAAGACAACATCTTTCATGTCATTTACTATGTGATGCACCAAACCTATATGCATTTTTAGACCTATATTTTATACCCATTTTTGGTGATATTGCACTTTAAAGGAATGTATTTTTCATGCTTTCTTGCAGGCTGTTTATTTTTGGGACTTGAAGCAAAAAGGAGCAAAAAGGATGGAATTTGGAGCAAAAATGGAGATTTGGAAGAATTACTCAGTGTCGATGACGCCAAAAGGACGTCGGACGGCGCAGATCTATAGAAAGGATACAAAACAAGAGTCAGCACCGATGGCGCCAGACTAGGTGAAATGAAAAGATAATGTGGATGCACCAATGTTAAAATTTAAAATAAATTGTTATGGTTTTTTCAGCTCCGCTTTTAATTTACTTTTCAATCTAGCCAATTGAATTATTAAAATATATTGTGAAACATATGATCCGGGAAATGGAGTATGAGTTCTACAACAGATTGAGAATCACATTAAGCCCATGAAGGAGTATTTCATTCATAGAATTAAGTGCAAATAAGAAAATGAAATATACTTTGTTGGGTGTAGAATTGAAGATTTCTATGGTGACAGACTAAAAATATCCAATTTGATCTTAGTGCTTAAAAAGTAAAGCGAGAGTTAGCCTTCAAGGGAAGGGAAGTGGGAGCTCTGGAGTAGGTATTACCCTCCTAGCTTAGCCACTGATTTAGGGACTAAACCTAAGATTAGCCAATATTTTTCTATAACATTGAATCAGAGGCTAGTGAGGGTAAAGAATAAAATTGCTCCTATTTGGCACAATACAATTTAAATACTTCGACAACATAATTCCTATACTTACTACTTATTCGTGATAAGGAGAAAAATATTTCATATTATTAGAAAACTTCATCACATAAACATAGCTTAGTAGATATTAATTTTAAAACCTGCTTTGAAATTTTGCTAGTAGTAAATAATTTAGATTTGATAGTATCGTAAACATTTGAAATTAGTGGCAGTGATTTCGTTTGATTTCTGTAAATTAGTGCTTTTCTTTTACATAACTCAAGTTTTATTCAGAAGTTGTTTCTATTTTGTCAGAATATCAAAAATACAAAAAGGAATTGAATTTTAATTACTAAAAAAATTTCTATAGTTTAAGGAATTTATCATTTCAAATTTAAACCTTCCCCAAGTGATCGATATTTGAGACTTAAATAGAAATTCTTATATTACTTGATAACGATACGTATACTTGGATAGAAACCCAATCTTAAGAGCTTAACTTTATTATTACTAGAATACCACATCAAGTTTTTGGCACCGTTGTAAAGCGTAATCAACTTAATAAATTTTACACAACTATAATCAATCGGGATCAATTTTTATGGCGTTAAAATTTTTTTTGAAATATAAGAGTATTTTTAAGAATTTTTTTTTGCTTATTATATTTGTTTATACGAAATATTGGATCTGAAGGTTTAGTAACTTACGATTCAGTATTTGAACGTACTATTAAAAAAATTTAAAAACAATAAAAAGAGATTAAAATTTTGAGCAAAATGATAAATAAATTAGATAATCAAATAAATGAAAATTGACAAAGACTTTTAAAAGATTAAGGTAATTTAACAGCAGATGAACTTCACTTAACTATTCAAAATCCTGATGTTGTTGCTAATTCATTTGAACTTAAACATGTTATTATCCAAATAGTACAAAATAATCAACTTGGAGGAACACCTGCTGAAGATCCTAACTTTCATCTTGCTAGTTTCCTTGAGATTTGTGCAACATTTAAATATGACAGTGTCTAATGATGTTGCTAGACTTAGAATTTTTTCTTTTTCATTAAGGGATAAATCCAAGGATAAATAAGGGATAAATCCAAAGCTTGGTTAAACTCATTAGCACCTGGATCTATCAGAATTTGGGGAGAACTATCACAAAAATTCTTGACTAAATATTTTCCATCTAAAAAACCGCTAAGCTTAGAAACGATATTATATCTTTTTGTCAGTTTGAAGCAGAATCGATATATGAAGCCTGAGAAAGATTTAAAGATCTCCTTAAAAAATTTGCACACCATGCTCTACCAGATTAGTTAATAATTCAAACTTTTTACAATGGATTAGTAGGATCACTTAGATCTATTATAGATGCTGCTGCAGGTAGATCTTTAAAGTCAAAACCTTTTGATGAAGTATGCTCTTTGATAGAAGAAATGACTGCTAATAATTTTTGATAGCCCTCTGAATAGGTAAATCTTAAGAGAGTAGCTAGTATACATGAATCTGGTGTAATGTCTATTTTAGCATCTTAAATTGTTGTTATATCCAAAACAGCATCTACAATATCAGAGGAGAGAAAAAAAATACCAATAGCAGAGAAATTTAAAATCAATTAGGACATATTGCTACTGTTCAATTAGGACATATTGCTACTGTACTTAGTGACAGACCTTCAGGAAATCTTTCGAGTACTATGGAAGTAAAATAAGAAGATCAAAATAAGGAACAAATTAAAGCAATTCAATTACGAAGTGGAAAAGAAGTTGAAACAAGAATTCAAAGAGAAACTAAAGTTGATGAGGAGAAGGAAGAGATGGAAATTGACCATAATAAAAATGAACAAACACAAGTTCCCCAATAAAAAACCATACCTCTGTTTCCTCAACGACTAAAGCAGAAGAACAAAATTTCCCAAATTTTTGGAAATCCTTAAAAAGTTAACGATAAACATTCCTTTCATTGAGGCTTTGGAACAAATGTCATGTTATGTGAAATTTATGAAAGATATACTAAACAAAAAAGGAAGTTTGCAGATCATAAGACTGTTGCACTTAGTGAAGAGTGTAGCGCTATTATCCAGAAAAAGCTTCCTGAAAAGTTAACAAATCCTGGTAGTTTTACTATACTTTGTGCAATTGGTGAAAAGTTTTATCGAAAAGCATTTTATGATTTAGGAGCAAGTATCAATCTTATGCCTCTATCAATTTTTAAACGTTTAGATTTAGGAGAGATTTCCCCTACTACTGTAACTCTTTAGTTAGTTGATCGATCAATCACTTATCCTAAAGGAGTTATAGAAGATGTATTAGTAAAAGTGGATAAATTTATTTTCCCTGTAGATTTTATAGTATTGGATATGGAGGAAGATAAAGAGATTCCTATTATTTTGGGGAGACCATTTCTTGCAACAGAGAGAGCTGTAATAAATGTGCAAAAAGGAGAATTAATATTGAGAGTTAATGATCAAGAAGTAAAATTTAATATTGCAAACGCTATGAAATATCCTGCAATAGAAAAAGATAGTGAATGTTTTTGGATGGAAGTTACGGATTATCTAAATAATGAGCAATTTAAGAAAGAGTTTGAAGAAAAATTAAAGCAAGAAGAATTTAGCAAAAAAGAGGATAAAATAAAAGAAGAAAATTTAGATTATATTCAGGACAAATTTGAAACTTTAGATTTATTGGAAAATGATAATAAAAATCTTATTCTTTCAAGTATTAAACCACCTGAACTTAAACTAAAAGTATTACTTGCTCATTTAAAATATTTATTTTTAGAAAATTCATCTACTTTACCGGTTAAGTTATCTGAAATTCAAGAACAAAAATTAATAGAAATTCGAAAAAAATATCAAAAAGCTTTTGGATGGACTTTAGCATATACTAAAGGAATTAGTCCTTCAATTTGTATGCACAGAATTTTATTAGATGAACAAAAGGAACCTAAAGCTGGTCCTCAAAGAAGATTAAACCCAATAATGAAAAAAATTGTTAAAAAAGAAATTTTAAAATGGTTAGATGCTGGAACTATATATCCTATTTCAAATAGTGCTTGGGTGAGCCCAATTCACTATGTTCCAAAGAAAGGAGGAGCGACCGTTTAAGTAAATGAGAAAAATGAATTAACTCTAATAAGACAAGTTACTAGTTGGAGAACTTGTATAAACTATAGAAAATTAAACTTGGCCACCAGGAAAGACCACTTTCCTTTACCCTTTCTAGATCAAATGTTGGATAGATTGGCTGGAAATAAATATTATTGTTTTTTAGATGGATATACTGGTTATCATTAAATTCCAATTGCTCCTAAAGATCAAGACAAGACAACATTTACAAGCCCTTATGGAACATTTGCTTTCCTTTTGGACTATGCAATGCATTGCAATGCATCTGCAACATTTCAAATATGTATGATGTCAATATTTAGTAATTTTATTGTGCATGGAATGAAAGTATTTATTGATGATTTTTCTGTGTTTGGGACTTCATTTGAATTATGCTTAAATAATTTAAAAAAAGTTCTGGAATTATGTGAAAAAATCAACCTAGTACTAAATTTGGAAAAATGTCAATTTATGGTTGCAGGAGGAATTGTACTTGGGCATAAAATTTCTGAAAATAATATGGAAGTTGATCCTGCAAAAATTCAAGTTATTGAAAAATTACCAGCCCGACTACGGTCAGAGGGGTAAGAAGTTTTCTAGGACATGTTGGTTTCTACATACGTTATATAAAGAATTTTAAACAAAGCCATTATGCAAACTTTTAGAAAAAAATATGAGATTATAATTTAATAAGGAATGCATAAAAGCATTTGAATTATTGAAAGAAAAATTGAAAGAAAAATTAATCACTGTAATCACTGCACATATAATAGTCCCACACAATTGGGAAAAACCATTTGAAATAATGTGTGATGCTAGTGATTATGCTATTGGAGCTATTTTAGGATAAAGAAACAATAAAATTTTTAAAGTAACATATTATGCTCGTAAAACTCTAAATGATGCTCAAATTAACTACACTACTACTGAAAGAGAGTTAATAGCTATTGTCTATGTCTTTGATAAATTTAAACCTTACTTAATTGGAACTGAATGTATAGTGCATACAGATCATTCTGCTATTAAATACTTAATGCAAAAGAAGAATGCTAAACCAATGTTAATTAGATGGATACTTCTACTGCAAGAGTTCGATTTTTCTATAGTTGATAGAAAGGGAAATGAAAATCAAATAGCTGATCATTTGTCTAGACTAGAAAAAAATAACTAATTTTATAAATGAAATTTTAGAAAATTTCCCTGATGAACAATTATATAGTATTGATGAAATAGATGCATATTGGTATATCGATATAGTAAATTATATTGTAAGAGATATTCTACCACCAGATATTAAGAATCAACAATTAAAGAAATTTATATGTGACTCAAAATTCTATTTTTGGGATGACCCATATTTATATAAACAATGTAAAGATTTAATTATCAGAAGGTTTTTACCTTATGAAGAAACTCAAAAAATAATTGAAAGATGTCATGATTCTGAATTTGTAGGACATTTTGGAACAAATAGAACTGCTTATAAGACTCTTATAGGAATGTCCCCATACAAACTTATTTTTGGAAAACATGCCACTTACCAGTAGAATTAGAGCATAAAGCTTTTTGGGCTATTAAGGAATTTAATTTTAATCTGAAAGGATGCTATGAGAAAAGATTATTGCAACTCAATGAACTTGAGGAGATTAAAAATGAAGCATATGATAATGCAAAAATCTATAAGGAGAAAATGAAAATATGGCATGATCGGAA
>NW_018164832.1:55038-56923 GCF_001263595.1 Phalaenopsis equestris | reverse complement strand
ATAAGAAATTTGAACCTAGATAAGAAGTTTTATTATATAATACAAGATTGAGATTATTTCCAGGAAAACTAAAATCCAGATGGTTAGGACCATTTAAAGTGAATAAAGTCTATAATTATGGAACTGTTGTTATTAAGGTTCATAAAACTGAAAAGATATTTAAAGTTAATGGACATCGATTGAAACATTATTATGAAGGACACATACCACAATTTAAAGAAGTTTTAATGTCAAGCCAACCAACTAAAAAAATGGTATGTCAGGCTGACGACGTTAAACCAAGCACTTTGTGGGAGGCAACCCATTTATAAATTTATATATCTATATATTACTATTTTGTTAATAAGTGTGTTATGTATTAGGAAATAATAATATTTTTAAGTCCTACACAATTTTATATATCATAACTTAAGATAAATTTGGAATCAAATTGAAAATTTGGAATCAAATTGAACAAAAAAATTTCAGACATGAATTTGGCCTCTGACACCGACAGCATCCGCCTAAAGGACTTTGGCACCGACAGCACCATCGGGAGCGCTGACGACGTCCCAAACATTTTCCACGTGCTGAAAGGTTTTAGCAGAATTTGGTGGGATTTTGCTTTACAATAACTGCCGAGAGGTGTTTTTAAAGTCTTAAAAACTGACTGATACGTCCATAAATTTCCTAATTTTGAATTCCATGGCTTTTAAATCCAGAAATACTTCAAAATATGGAATTTTCAATAGAAGAAAGTTTATCAGTTTTGACGCAAAGAGATTATATGGCAAAGTCATCACGAAGAATAGACTTATCAAGGAGAGAGGCTTTGCAATCATGGAGTGAGTAATTTAAGTTCACAAATCGAGAAAATCATTGTACAGAGGCGTTTGGAAGTTCTTTGCTACAATACCGTTGCAATTGTAGTACCCGTAGTAAAGGAGTTTTATGCTAACTTACATAACTTACATGGAATTACCCAAGAATGGAATTACCCAAGAAGTTGTCTTTGTATGAGGTAAGGCTGTACCATTTACTCCGGCTCAGATTAATGATTTGTATATGATAAAAAATATTTTAATATGTCATTATACAAATTTTATCTCAACGAAAGATATGATGCAAGAAGTATATAATTTTCTGACGGATGAACATGATAATTGGGCAATCAGAGATGAGGGATATGTTAGTTTTTCTGCTTTGTTGCTTAATCCAATTTCAAAACAATGGCATTTATTTATATCTGCAAAATTACTCCCAACCATGAAGATTAGTAAAATTACAAGAGAAAGTGACATTTTAAACTATTGCATTCAAATGGAAAAACTCATTGATGAACTCATTGATGTAGGATCAAAATCTTTTATGGGTATTATTATGAATGGGCCAATATATGGGTTTGGGCATCCTTCTATAATTTTCCTACTTTGCAGTCAATCTCAAGTTCCATATGAAAGTTGGGAAAAAGTTGTACTACCTTGGGAGCCCATGATTCCTATTAATGGAAATTATATAGGGAATGGAAATGAAGCATTAGAATGTATTTTGGACCATTCATCACATGCTTCAACACCATTGATGCCACCAACAGTTTGAAGTTCAATAACTTTGGAGAAGAGAATGAAAAAAATTAGAAAGAGAACTACAGAATATTACGAATGCAATATTGTCGGCACTATTTTTGGTGTGGAGTTTGTCCGTAAGAAGCTGTCGGTCATCGGAATCGAAAATCTGTTGCCCACTTCGGAAGGACGTTAAAAAAATTTAGTTTTGAAAAAGATGAAGTCAAACTGACCCCATAATTTTCATAGTTTAAATGAAAGAGCGCTTTACCTCAAATCCTGTATCTATCCCAAAGGATGAACACAAGAATTGAGGGTGAGGCTCGATCAAATAAACTAGA
>NW_018164832.1:39929-48797 GCF_001263595.1 Phalaenopsis equestris | reverse complement strand
TTATCAAGGAGAGAGGCTTTGTCAATCATAAAGTTAGTAATCCAAGTTACCAGATCTAGAAAATGATTGTACTGAGGAGTTGGGAAGTTCTGTGCTACACTACCGTTGCAGTTGTAGTACTCATAGTAAAAGAGTTTTATGCTAACTTACATGGAATTACCCAAGGAGTTGTCTTTGTTCGAGGTAAGGCTGTAACATTTACTCCGGCTCAGATTAATAATTTGTATATGATAGAAACGTTTGAATTTATCATTATAAAAATTTTATCCTGACGAAATATATGGTGCAAGAAGTATATAATTTTTTGACGGATGAACATGTTGATTAGGAAATCTGAGATGAGGGATATGTTAGTTTGTCTGCTTCACTGTTTAACCCAAATTCAAAAAATGGCATTTCTTCATATATGCAAAAATACTACCTACCACGAAGATTAGTAGACTTATGAAAGAAAGTGTCATTCTAAACTATTGCATTCAAATGGAAAAACTGATTGATATATGGTCAATTATTTTTAAATTTGTTAGGGGTATTATTATGAATGGGCCAATATATGGACTTGGGCATCCTTCTAAAATTTTCCTACTTTGCAGTCAATCTCAAGTTCCATATGAAAGTTAGGAAAATGTTTTACAAACTTGGGAGCCCATGATTCTTATTTATGGAAATTACATAGGAAATGGAAATGAAGCATTAAATTGTATTTTGGATCATTCATCACATGCTTCAATACCATTGATGCCACCAGCAGTTGGAAGTTCAATATCTTTGGAGAGGAGAATGAAGAAAATAGAAAGCCTCAACCAAAAGTGAGGTCAACAAATATGAAATCTTAACTACCTTTTTGATATCTAAGATTGGAGAATGAAGGAGAACTTTGACCATATAGGGACAATTGAAGCAGGATTGGTGCAGATGTTCAAGAAAAATGGGTGGATCAAAGAAAATTTGACTGATCAACTCTCGTACCAACCCTTCTACAATTTGTATGTCTATTACCAGTCTATGAGAGATATTAGAGGAGGAGAAAGTACTGAAAATGAGGCAGATTAATTGAAGAAGTTGGACTCTCTACTATTTTTAAATACTTATGTTTTAATGTAATTGTGTGGATTTGATTTACTTTACTTTGCCTTAGAACTTTGATTATGTGTATAGTTTTGTGTCATCATTCTAGTGTTATGGCTTGATTTCGACGCTGAATTATAATTTAATTTGCTTTGAGGATGTAGAAATGTGATTAGAAAAATGTATTTATAAAAAGTGTATTTTCATATAAAAAAGTTAGTTTGATGTTGTTTGTGAATTATTTTTAGATGAAAATTAAAGTTCAAAAAGACTAAATAAACTTTGGAGTAAATTAAGAGAAAATTGAAAATTGAAAAAATAAAAAAAAAAGATTTTTTTTGGCTACTAGCGCCGACGGCGCCTGCATGGGCGCCAACAGCGCCCTCGACCAGAACCGACCCAAACACCCTAAAAATTTGCGATTTGCACAATGAAACACCATTTTTTACCCCTTGAGTCACCTTCAAACTCCAATTTTTTACACCTAGGGCTTGCTATTGCTCGGATTTGAGGCCTGCTCAGATTTGAGGCAATTTTAAGGCAAACAAAGTTTGGATTTCATTTTCTCTAGGTAAGAGCTACACTTTGAACTTAAAATTTTTTATTTTCACCAATGATTTATCTTATATTGCCGAGATCCAAAATTTTGATATTTTTTGGAAGATTTTGAGAAAATCCTTTGGTGAAGAACTCTTACTTAGTAGATTTAAGTTTAAAACATTTCACATTGTGATTTTTTGAATTTTTGGGAATTTATTTAGATTTTATCAAATTTTTGTAGATTTAACATGACACCTAAAATGAGCAAAGGAAAGAGAAAGGTAGATTTTAATGATCAAAATTTTGTCAACTACAAGGCGAACATTTGCTTCAATAGTCTACGTACAACTAAAAAAGTGATTCTAGATCGAGGATTTAAAAATTAAGGAGAAGAAGCCGAGAGATTAATCAATGCTCGGCAGTGGGAGAATTTCTGCGACTTTACTACCGAGGTGATTATTGGTATAGCGATGAAGTTCTACGCTAATTTCAAGGAAACTTCTGAAGACTATGTGTTTGTTCGAGGGTGTGTTTGTTCGTGTTTGTTCGAGGGAAAATGGTGGAGTTTACTCTAAGGAAGATTAATGAATTTTATCAGTTGGAAGATGTGTATAGCTGCCAATATAAATAATTTTCTACTATGAATGAGGCCTTGGATGAAGTTATTTATTTTCTTGCTGATGGAAGAGGGACCTGTAAGGTAAATAATGGAGTTAAGGTAAACTTTCCTCTTTCTATGTTAATCTATGTTAATATCTAAGGCCTGACACTACTTTATTTCTAAAAGAATGATACCAACAAATCATCATAATGAGGTTACAAGGGATAAATCCATCTTGAACTTCTGTATCCAGCAGATGAAAAGGATAGATGTAGGATCTATTATTTATAAGAACACTTGATCTATTGCTTTTGGAGAGACTTCTAGAGGTTTAGCACACCCTGCCTTGATCTTCACACTATGTGAACAGACAGGAGTTGATTATAGACCATATGAAGAGAGGATTGAACCTCTAAAACCAATTGGGTCTGCCAATATAAAGACTTATGAATCTCATGTTGGTCTCATGTTACTTATGAATCTCATGTTGGATGGAGATATGGAAGTAGGACTAGGGATATTCCTTCTACTTCAGGTACTTATAGTAACTCTACTATCGTAGAACTTATAGAGCAAATGATGATCCAACAAGGAGATATTTTGAGAATTGATCATAGTATGAAAAATATGGAGGGAAGAAATGCTCACTTTGATGATTTGATAAGATAGAAGTTTGAATATGATGCTGCTTATGATGATGCAATGGTCATATTCATGAAGAGTGATCACTCAGTTCAGTTTCCTACTCACCCTATTTTTACTCCATATCAACAACAGAATTTGGATGTGGAAGAAGAAGAAGAAGAAGAAGAAAATGATTGGTGACGCTTTAGTTAGATTTTTGTTTAGGTTATGTTTAATTGTACTTTATTGTTGAGACTTTTTGTTTGTGGACTATGGTACTTTATTTTGTTGTATGTTGTGTTGTGAAATGTGGATTTGAGAGACTATTTTTAATATTATTATTAGTTTTTAGTACTTTATTGGATGTATGTGTAGTTAACTCTTTCTCAGCAAATTTTTATATGTTTTATGTGATATTCAATGTTTTAAGTTTTGTAGCTTTTCATATTAGCACCTGTAATATTTTAGAGTTAAGTTTCAAATCAGAACCTTCAACAGGTATGTATTTTCTTATGTATTAAATGTTTTCTTTAACTCTTGATTTTTCAGTTCTACATTTAAAATATTTTAAAAATTTAAGTTTGGGGGGAAGAAATGTTCCTTTTTATAGAAAAGAAACTTAATTTTATTTGTCCTCAATTAGTTATATTTTCAAAATATTAAAAAAAACTAACATGACCTTTGGTTTTAGAGGGTAACTTTAGAAAATTATATATATATTTCTAAATATATAATAAACTTAAGTGAAAATTTTCAATAATAAAAGTTAATTTTAGAGATTAAGATATTTGGTATGATAGAATAAGACAATGCTTTTTTATTTTAAGTAAATAAATTTGTATTTTTGAAGTATTAAAAATCTTAGAGATTCATGTAAGAAGAAAAGATTAAAACTTTATGAAAAATCGTTAAAACTAATATAAATTTATAAAGTGAAGGAATGTGAAAAGTTTTTTAACTTTAAGAAGAGGATAGTGAAGTTCAAAATCATTAAAGACTATCCAGATATAATAATCCTCACATAGAAAAAAGAGAGAAAGAAAAAGAAAGAAAGAAAGAAAAAAGGATTGAAAATGATCCTAAAAATAAAAAAGAAATGAAAAAAAGAAAGATGTGAGGAGAAACTTGAGGAGATGCGTAATTAAAAATTGGCTTCACTTGAATCAACTTAAAGAAGAAGGCTTAGCTACATTTTCTAAACTTATATTTAATATTTATCTAAACTTATATTTAAGTATTAGCATATTTACTAGTAAAATTTCATGAAGTTCTTTTTCATATGAATATTCTAAATAGTTTTATTATGAATAATTTGCAATTTTCATTGAAAAGAATAGAGAATAAAAAATCTTTGAGTTGACTACTAAATATTCTTATACCTTTTTTTGTTAACTAGAGCTATTTTGAATTTTTCTTAAGTAATGTTATTATATTTAATGAAATAAGATATGAAAATTTAGAAGTTAAAATCTTTACCATAAGTCATATTTTTTTATAGTAAAAGAGCTACTTGAGGACAAGTAACATTTAAGTTTGGAGAATTTTGATGCACCAAAAATATATGCATTTTTAAAACCTATATTTTATATCCATTTTTGGTGATATTTCACTTTAAAGGAAAGTATTTTTCATGTTTTCTTGCATGTTGTTGATTTTTGGGACTTGAAGCAAAAATGAAGAAAAAATAATGGAATTTGGAGCAAAAATGGAGATTTGGAAGAATTGCTCAGCGTCGATGGTGCCAGAAGGACGTCATACTGCGCAAACCTATGGAAAGGATGCAGAACAAGAGTCGGAGCCAACGATACTAGACTGGGCACCGACAACGCCATTTAACAGAGACTTGGGAATTAATTAGCAGAGCATTGGCACCGACGACGCTTATGTCGGTGGAAGTCCTGTTTCTAGTAGATTCGATGAATTTGGACATTTTTTGAAGAGTGTTTGGATTCACCTATTGGAGAACCTACTTAGGCTCTATTTAGGGCCGTGATCTTGACGCCACCCCCCCCCCCCCCCCCCCACTTCGCACCATTTCCACTTCTTCCACTCAATTTAGTTTTCCTATTCACACACCTACATTTTACGTCATTCCACACCATTAGTTAGTTATTATTTTTATAGTTTTTAGTTTTTGTGGTGAGTTTAAGTGTGAATTCTTCTCTAAGAAGTGTTAGCAAGGAAGAGGAGTGAGAGATTTCTTCTTCTTATATTTCCTAAGAGAGGCTACAAATGATTTATTTTGAGAAAGAGTTTCAGATAAGTGTTGTTTGTTTATTATTGTTGTATGAACTTTCTTTTATATATGAAATTTGTGTTTTGTTGTATCTTTCTCATGAAATATGAGTAGTTTATATTATATTTCTCCATACTCTGAGATATGGTGAAATGAAGAGATAATGTGGATGTGCCAAGTTAAAATTTAAAATAAATTGTGATGGTTTTTCAACTCTGCTTTTAATTTACTTTTCGATCTGACCAATTAAATTGTTAAAATATGTTATGAAATATATGATCTGGGAAATTGAGTATGACTTCTACAACAGAGTGAGAATCACATTTAAGTCAATGAAGAAGTGTTTCGTTCATAGAATTAAGTGCAAATAAATAGGAAAATATACTTGTTGGGTGTAGAATTGGAGATTTCTAGGGTGATATACTAAAAATCCCCAATTCCATCTTAGTGTTTAAAAACTAAAGCGAATGTTAGCCTTCAGGGGAAGGGAAGTGGGAGCTCTGGAGTGGGAGCCAGTATCCTCCCTAGCCTAGCCACAGATTTAGGGACTAAACCTAGATTAGCTAATGATTCTTTATAACAATGAATCAAAGTAGAGAATTAAAATTGCTCATATTTGGCACAATACATATTGAAATCATTTAACTCAACTCATTTCACCAAGAACTCATTATAGTGGGAAAAATGCTTTTTCATATTATAAAACTTCATCACAAAAATATAGTTTAGTAATTATTAATTTTAAAAGCTGCTTTTAAATTCTACCAGTAGTAAATAATTTAACTTTGATAGTATCGTAAACATTTAAAATTAGTGACAGTAATTTCATTTGATTTCTGTAAATTTTCTAGTAAATTTATCATTTCAAATTTAAACCTTCCGCGTGGGATCGATATATGGGACTTAAACAAAAATTCTTATATTACTTGATAACAATACGTATACTTGCGTAGAACCTCAATCTTAAGATCTTAACGTTATTATTACTAAAATACCACATCAAATTTACATCAAACATCAAATTTTTTGCACCGTTGTAAAGCGGAGTCAACTTTATAAATTTTACACAATTATATTCAACCTAGATCACTGTGCCAGTAGAACCATTAACTAAGCCAAAATGAATTACCACCAGTGAGAAGGAACTCTTGACCATAGTATTTCCTATTGACATGTTTAGATCCTACCTGATAAGAACCCATGTCATTGTTCACATCGACCGCGCTACTGTTAGATATCTTATAACCGAAAGGAATTCCAAACCCTGCTTGATCTGATGAGTCCTTTTGATGCCAGGATTTGATTTACAGGTTATCAATAGTAAATGTGGAAAAAATCAGGTAGCTGACCACTTATTTAAGCTAGGGAAGAAAAAATTTGATGAGTGTCTTTTAGACATAAACGAGACATTTCCTGACGAGCAACTCCTCGCGATTTCTTAGGAGGTTACCCTCTGTTTTACAGACATCGTAAATTACATTGTTACCGTGATCATTCTGCATAGTCTCACTTATCACCAAAAAAAGAAATTCTTCTCTGATGTCAGATTCTACTATTGGGATGAGGTGTTGACCTCATTTTTGGTTGAGGTTTAGTTCTTCTTCTTTAGTAGCTTAGGGTCTAGCCATAGGATTTTTCCTGTTGACTATTCCTAGAAAACTAGACAGGGAACCCTCACCATTAGAAATTCCAAACTCTTCTCCACTCAACTTGAAGTTCCACATATTGCTCTCAACTTCTAAATACTTAGTAGGTGGGGTCACTGTGGGGGAAACTCAAGATGAGTCACCCTTAGGACTGTTGGACCCTTAGGGTTGAACTTGGGTGTTGGTCTGGAGCTAAGGCACTCACTACACTTATCTGCACTCACAATCACTCACAACCCTGAACTCGAATTTCTAGCCTAGATCCCTTAATCTTTTGGGATACTCATGTAGATGGTCCCCTAAACCTACCAGCCCTAGGGTTATGGTTTGGCTAAGACCACTATGTAGAGGACCCAAAATAGGGTTTCCATTGGTCCACGGCTTATTTATGGTGGTTGGCACTCTAACTCTACCAAGATACCCAACCTACCTGTTTGCCCCTAAATTCCCCCAAATTACCTAGATACCCTTGGGACCCCAAATTTGGCCAAAATCTCCAAATCTAACCAAAATACACAAAATTATTCAAAAATCATTTCAAACACCTTGAAAGTACCCAAACTACCAAAATTACCAAAATTGGTCGAATTACCAAAATACCCCTCCATAATCCAAAATCCAAAAAATTCCAAAAATTCCCAAAAAATCCCAATAAATCCCAAGTATTCTTAATTTAATTTCTTTAAACTACCACATGACCCAATTTGACCAATTTGACCATCTTTAACCAAAATCCCCAAATTGCCCTTTAAACATCCAAATTTCCCCAAATCCATCTTAAATGTCCATCAATTGGGTCTCAATTGACCCCAATTCCAATCCTAAACTCAAACTAAATTTTGATATGACCAAAATAAACTAAATTAGTCCATGATTTGAACCCAATTTTGATTTGGGTTAAAACCCCAATTTTGACCATATGACTTAATCTCACCAAATTGAACCCATGGCCCAGTAAATTGGCCTCAATTAATGTTGAAAAATCCTTACAACATTCCTATACATCAAAATCAACCATCAATTGACCTTGGTGAAGCCTCATATCCATTTGATTTTGGCCTAAATCCAAAATTCCCAAATTTAGCCCCAAATTGGCTAAGTCCCCAAATTTCACCCAATTGATTGCCTTAACCTCCAAATTGGCATCCAATTAATTTTGAAAACTCTTCATGATGTCACTATTGACCATTTACAATAATAAATTTGGACTTAGCCCAACGCTAACCCAAGCTAGACCCAAGCCTAGCCCAACATGACCAAATTGATTAAAGTTCAAAAATCCTTCAAATTGACTTTTCAATTGAACTCAAAACCACTTCCATCCTTCACCAAAGTTGTTCCTTGTGATCATATACATCAAATAAAACAATAAATTGAGCCAATTTACATGGCTAACCTAGCCCAAACCCAATTTTTGGTCATTTGCACCCACTTGGGCCCATGCACCAAATGTAGCCTAACCACCCTAAAGCCACCAAATTAACTCCACCACAGCCATTAGTTGGACTTAGTGACCAGTCAAAATACCATGAAATCACCTAAATCAAGCCATGGACCAAAGGTCCCCTAAATTAAGGGATCTTATTTCCAAAAATGCACATGCTTAAGATATTTTTGCCAAATCCAAGCACATTTGCATTAAATTGTTGTGATGGATTCCTATGGGTTCCCTGAGCTCCTAGCCACCTCCCCCTGGCCGGCCGGCCGACCTAGTGGCCGGAAAAGCCCAAAATCGAGAGACACCCCCATGGAGCTTCACCCAAATCAAATCTTGAGGCCAGCTCAGCCAAATTGAATTGTGGAGCTCCTCTGCCCTCCACCTAAGCACCACAATGCACCCAAACTTGTGCCCTGAGAGCCACCCCATGGTCATTTTTATAAGAACTCACCTCCCACGACCGTGGGAGGTGCACTGAAATTTCCTTAGAGAGGTCTCTCCAAACATCGCACAGAGCTTCCCTAAGATCCCCTCAGTGCATTCCAACCACTTTCCCTCACCCATTCCCATTGACGGAGCCCAATTTTGAGCTCGAAACCCTACCGGAAACCAGGACAAAACCCAATACACCTCCACACTCCACCAAACTTTAATTCCTTGTGCCTACACCTTCACAAGAGCGAAAGAAGCCAAAGCCCCATCAAATCCCCCTTCC
>NW_018164832.1:37190-39859 GCF_001263595.1 Phalaenopsis equestris | reverse complement strand
TAGGCCTTACACCAAGACCAGGGACTTAATCCCTAGCCTCCTTGGACCCCAACGAACGTACCGAGTACCTCTGATCGAAGCTTCACTTCTCAGAGCAAATGTATAAAACTCCTCCTCCTCTCGAGCTTATTTTGATTCTCCATTTACTTAAGCTTGATTTCATGGCATCTTAACCGTATGAATATGTTCGTCTCACTTAGACGAGTCCATAGGATCAAACCCGAAGTGATTTGGTTGAGTCTAGGCTGAGATCTTAAGGTTTTAGTGTGGACGGGAACGTGATCATTCCATTGGGGACGATGACGGGGAGCCGTTCGATCAAGCGTGTATCAAATAGACAGGGGAGATAGCGCCAGACAACACTTCAGAACGTAAACAACGGGCCAAGTCAGCAAGCTACGTGGACGGCGACGTCCAACCCGAGCGCGCCACGCATGCTTTCGGAGCCGTCGTAGGTTGAGGTGGCACGCGCGGTTTAAATAGAAAAATAGGGGTATTTTCTTAATTTTTTAATCCCCAAAACTTCAAAAATACATAACTTTGTGTAGAAAAATCACAAAAAAAATAAAATACTCTCTTGCTCAGTGAACAGAGGAGAACAATGTGAAATAATTTTAAAGTCTATTTGATGCATAAAATATTTTTAATTAATTAAACACTATTTGGAATCATTTGACTCTCCATGCATATTGACACATCACCTTGGCTTTAAATTTTGACATGTTGTAGCCTCTTTCAAGGGAAATATTCTATGATTTTTCCAAAGCATTTGACATATTGTAGCCTCTGCAAGGGGGAACGAGGTCTCTATATGGAGATCCATATTTTTCAAGTTATTTCACGTTATTTCCTTGAAATAATCATGGAAATTAGCATATTGGTTATTAAATCCCAAAAAATTTTTGAAAGGTCCACCATGACCATGGAAACTTTTGAAAATAATTTCATGGGTCAAGTCATTTAAAACATCCTTAAATTTTTTAAATACTAAATCACTAAGATAATTAATTTTAAAAAATATAAACACTTAAATGACTTGATTTTGGTTCTCCACTGTGACTTATGATCCAGAAAACTTATCATAAATGTTTCAAAATATTTTGAGTCCATTCAATAACTTAAATTGATTTTTAAAGATAAATATCACTCTTAACATTTAAATGATTTTTAAAAATCAAAATATAACTCAAAAAATTATGAAACTTAGTTTTTTGAGTTCTCTGTGATTAGGGGTATTTTCTAAAAATAAAATTATATTTAAAGTAAAAACTTGATTTTTGGTCTATTTTAAATATTTAAATAATCAAAAATTCATAAAAAATCATAAAAATAATAAAACTGATGGAAATGTTCTAAATTGTTTCCTAATCACTTAGGAACAATTAGAAAATTTTTCCTGGTTTTCTAAATAAAGATTTTGAATTTCAAAGCTTAAAAATAATCTTTTAAAAAGGCTAAAATGAGTTTTCACTAAAATAATTCCAATAAATCAAGGAAAAATCAGAAAAAAATAAAATTTGCTCCTATAAGTTCTCTGACCTTAGGGAGATTTTTCAAAAAGACAAAACTTAATTTTCACCACTTAAAATATTTAATTTTTATTAAATAACCCAGAACTCAAAATAATTCTAATAAATCACAGAAAATTCAAAAAATTATGAAATTTGATCCAAAGGCTTCTCTAGTCTGGGTATAACTTTAGAAAAAATTTCAAGAGATTATAATTTAACTTGGTCAAGTTAGGAATTTTCTTTTCGATTTTCTTTGAAAAATCCTATTTTTGCATGAAAATAATTACATAAATTAAATTTAATTTTTAAAAATCACATTTTCTCCCTCTGATGTCTTAATTAACCCATGAATTAGGTAGGATAAAAATTTCAAATTCATTTGAATTGAATTTGACAAATTATGAAGTATTAGAGCCTTGGTGAAACACCACTAAGCCCAATTAGGATTAAAAATTTGGCTAAGTGTTCAAATTACACAAACTTGCCCCTTTAAGAGTCTTCACCCACATAATTCTTAAATTGAATGACAAATGGTAATTACCCCTTTTTTAGGGATAATTGAGACATTAATGTTCACTAAGCATTAAGGGTATTTACAGGATGAATTATCAAGCAACATAATAAGTTTTAAAGGACTCGGGACTTTCCACTAGGCAGCGAGGGAGTAGCACGGACCTGCTTCTTTCTCTAGATCTATTGGATACCTTGGAGATCTACTAAACTTAATATGTTTTGCTTGACAAGACCATCCTTAATTAAACTTTTATGGACTTACCAAGATATGACATAGGTTTAGAAAAATTACCAAAACTTTACTTTTCCTGCTCTCCATAAACTGCCCTCACATGCATTTTTAAGTTTCAGGTGGTGGATCGAGAAGACTCGCCAGGTACGCTTTTACAGTTTATAGTACCGTCTTTCTTCTGCCTTTTTCTTACATGTTTCATGCTTGCATTTATCTACATAAACTTGCATGTTAAACTTAACCATAACCCGAAACCAAAATTAAAATCAACTAAGATAAAATTCACCGCCACAACATTCAAAATATAAAACAACTCAAAATTTAATCACGAACATCACACAAAAACTAAATTGCAACTAAACTAAGATGTCTCTATCGGATGATCGGGAATTCCTCGGAGGAGGTAACCTATG
>NW_018164832.1:25914-36408 GCF_001263595.1 Phalaenopsis equestris | reverse complement strand
TGATTTTTATCGAGAGTCTTCTTAAGTGACTTTGGTCATTTAGGATGTAATTAACTATAGGGGCTTGCCCTTATAGGAAGCATGTCCGAACCCAGCTTAATATAAACCCTATTTAATCATTTATATTAAATAGGGGAACTTGTCGGCAAATACAAAGGTTTCGCAGACCAAACGGACGTCATACTTTCATTAGTTTATCTGATCGAGCCTCATCCTCAATTCTTGTGTTTATCCTTCAGGATAGATACAAGATTTGAGGTACAGTGCTCTTTCATTTTAAACTACAAAAAATATGGGGTCAGTTTGATTTCATACTTCAACGTCCTTCCGAAGCGGGCGACGAAATTTCGATTCCAGCCACCGACAGCTTCTTACGAGCAGCCCCACAAACCATCCCCGAAATAACGCCAACATGAGGCATATCTATTTAGGATGTGCAAAGACCAAATTATTAGAAGAAGTGTGCCATTGACAGAGGTCAACAATATTATTAGGGCCTGTCATGATTCAGAATCTGAGGGGCATTTTGGTGGATCCAAAACCACTGCTAAAATTTTACAATCTGGATTTTATTGGTCTACCCTCTTTAAAGATGTTAATCAATATGTGATGATTTGTGATAGATGCAGGGGGTAGGAAGTATTTCTAAAAGAAATGAGATGCCCCTTAATGCGGCTTTGGAAGTTGAGATATTTGATGTTTGGGGGATAGATTTTATGGGACCATTTCCAAAACCTTAAAAAAATCTTTATGTATTGATAACAGTAGAATATGTCTCTAAGTGGATTAAGGCATTGACACTACCCAGTGTGATGATCAAAGTGTTCTTAAAATTTTAAAGAAATATATTTAACCACTTTTATAATAAAAAGATGAAGGCATTTTTTCAAAATTTGGAACGACTCACAAGATTGCTATTGCATATCATCCCCAAACTTTTGGTTTAGCTGAGGTTCCTAGTAAGTAGATTAAGAGGATCCTAGAATAAGATGTTAACCCAAATCGTAAAAATTGGTCCCTTAGCTTTAATACATTATGAGCTTATATGACAACTTTCAAAACTCCCATAGAAATGTCACCCCACAGACAAATTTTTGAAAAAGCCCAACGTCTATTAATATAATTGGAAAATAAGGCTTAGTGGGCAATTAAAGCATTTAATTATAAATTGAAAATGTGGCATAGAAAATATTACTACAGTTGAACAAATTTGATTAAATTAGATGAGAAGTGTCTGAAAATGTCAAGATTTATAAGGAAAAGATGAAAAAATGACATAATCAGAAGCTACTTAAGAATAAATTTCACTATAGACAAGAAGTTTTATTATATAATTTATGATTAAAATTATTTCCAGGAAAATTGAAACCCAGGTGGTCAAGACCTTTCACAGTAGTAAAGGTGTACTCATTTGGAGTTGTATATATTCAAGATAGCAAAACTGGGAAATATTTAAGGTTAATGAACAGTTGAAACCTTACCTAGTAGAAGAGAGTAAAAATCCTATTGCAATTCTAAGGTTAGAATCATCCTAAATAGTGGAACCTGTATCGTTGGGCTGACAATGCTAAATCAAACGCTACCATGAGAGGCAACCTAAGCGATATATGCTGTTTTGGAATTTATTTCTGCTTATTTGCTTTGAAAATTTTTCTTTGAATTTCATTTTTGAGGTTTGTGTGCTTTTTTATGTCCTGTTTGGTTATTTTTATGCTTAAGAATGTTGTTACGAGGTTTTAAGAGGGAAGAATTAATAAAACAGAGTCTGTGGTGCAAAGTCAGGGCCCGCACTTAGGCTGCACTATGCATGACCATGCTTGGAACTGATGTGACCACACAACCAAACAAAGATTTTGGAGTAATAACACTACATATAGGGCATGGTCATGCCAACTCTTACCCAAAAAATTGTTTTGCATTGGCGTGACCACACTGCCTTCGAGTGTGGCCACAGATGAATCCAACACACTATTTTGAACAGGTGTGACCACACCTCTTTCGAGTGTGGCCACGCCAGTTCGTGACCTCACTAGAGTGTGTCTACGTCCTTTTTAATGCTTGAGCTATTTTTTTTCATGTTCACCTTCTTCTCGTTCATCTCCCACGAGTACACTTTGCCTCCCTAGCCCTAGAGCGCCTAGGATCACTGAAACATTTTTCAGAACTCTGCCATTTTCTTGGGAAAGATAGATCAACACGTGGGAAGAAAGATTCTTGCTTTGTTTGCCTCTAGTAAGTCTCCATTTTCTCAAATTTTTACTTATTCACCTGAGAGATTTTATTGTGACCGACAATTGATTTCTATTCTTGAGATCTTCTTCCCCACTTCCTTATTGAGCATTATTCTTCATTTGATTTGATTCCCATGGCTCCAAAAATGTGTGGAAGAGGTAGCTCCTCTTCCTATAACAAGAAACGTTTTGTGAGCTTGGTGGCTCAGTAGTGTTTCTTAAGCTTTATGGGTAAGAAGAAATTGATCCCTGAAAGAGCATTCCAATTTCTTGTGGGAGAGATTTAGCTTGAGATTGAGTGTCGTGGGTGGTAAAATCTTACCTCTATCTCTGAACACATTGTAGTCAATCTTGTCCAGGTATTCTACGCAAATGCGAAGGAATCCGTTGATGGGAGAGTCTTTGTGTGGGGGAAGATGATCCCCTTTGATCCCACTACGATCAATCATGTGTATGACATGACTGACATTCCCAATTGGGGTATTCGAGTCTGATTTCACCTGATTACCAGAAGGTAATCTGTTTCCTTACAACCCCCACATGTACATGGAGGACTTGCTCAGGGGATGACAAGGAGGAATCGATCAAGTCCCTCTCACAGACCTCACAAGGAAGGTTAGGACATGGCATTACTTCATAATTTGTAGGATGCTTCCCACCACTAGCCTTACCGACGTCATGAAGGAGCTTGTCGTTCAAAACTTTTGCATTCAGAAGGCATTTTTTATTAATGTGGATGTTCTGGTTCATGATTCTATTGCTTATATTGCTAGTGGTCAGTTGACCATAGGATTAAGGCACCCTAGCTTAATCACAACCTTATTTGCCAGGAAGGGTATTTTTGGAGGTGATGATGAAGAGATTATACATCCGCAGAAGCCGATCATTAGGTATGTATAATCATACACTTGATTAGCATGGCATAAAATAAAATAACATACTCCACTTCATAAAGCACATTCCACTATAGCACATCCCCCTCCATTTTAGCCAAAAAAAACAAAAGTTTGAAAAGACTCCCAATATTGTTCATCTCAACCTATAAAAAGGGTCTATTATTACTATGAATATAAGTATATATATATATATATATATTATAAAGCATTCATCTCAAAACAAATACAACCATTTAAACCTACAAAACCAAAAAATATATCTACATTAAAACATCAAGTAAACCTTTTTTTCATTCTTAAAATGCATACAACTTGTAATTAATTGAATTAGAATATTCTAATCCAATTTTTCTTCAAACATTTATTCATAACACTAAAGAAATAATATTATTTTTCAATTTTTAATTGCACCCAAAATATAACAATTTAATTAGAATTATTCTAATCCAATATGTTTCCCAAATATATATAATCATATATATCTCATGCCACCATAGGAACAGGATACCTATCAATACAATCGTTCCAAACCCCTCCTTCCTCCTTCCCTTCCACATCCCTAAGGCACCTCCAAACCGCAGTATTGCACTTAAACCCACTCCCCAACCCTAACTGCCAAACCCTATCCTTCTTCTTCATCCTCCCCTTGGCCTCCAAGTACCCCAACTCATACCACACCGAGCTGCTTGACGTATTTCCGAACCTATGCAAAGCCATTCTCGACGCCTCCACCTCCTCCTCCGTCAACCCCAAACTCTTCTTCACTCCGTCGACCACCGCCTTCCCTCCTGCGTGCACGCAGAAGTGCTCGAACGCCTTGCGAAACTCTGGCACGTAGCCTCCGCCGCTACCGCCGACCTTCCTCTTACGGAACAAGCGGGAGAATAAAAACCGGAGCTTCTCTTCCCAAGGAAGGACGAGGAGGCCGAGGCGGGTGAGGTGCTGTTTTAAAGCTACGGCGGAGAATTCCATGACTTGCTTGGAGAGGGAGATGCCGAGACAGCCTTCGGAGTCTTCGACTTGATAGAGGCAGCGGTAAGAGGAGTCGTGAGCGCCAGTATGGGTGCGGAGGACATGGAGGAGTTCGTATTTGGAGCGGCGGCGGTGAGATGGGATGTTGGAGAGGAGGATGGCGGCGCCGCCCATGCGAAAGAGGCAGTTGGAGACGAGCATGGAGCGTTCCCGGCCTTTGTACCAGGCCGGGGAAGTTATGATTTCGGTCGAGACAATCAAAGCCAGTCCGGAGTTTGGGTTCGCCTGCAAAAAGTTTTATTATACAGTTATATCCCATGGGGGACAAGATTATTGACATAATGTGTCAATTTGCAGTTATCAAGTAAAATATTTTCAAGTAAAATATTTTTGCATAAAAAAGAGGAGGAATATCAAATTTCTATTGCATTATATAAATAATTAATAATTTATTATTTTGCAATTATCAATTTTTTTAAGAAAAAATATTGTGTATCAACAGATACAAGTTTATTGTATATGAAATTTGGATGCTTCAAAATAAAATATTTATTATTTTCACCTTTTTAGCATGCTTAATAAATATTAAGTTTAAGTGAGAATGAATTAACATGAATTTTTTTTAAAAAAATAGAAAAAATGATTAATATGGTTAATGAAAATTGTAAATATAATTGGAAATATGTTCAACATAATTAATTAGTTATATTATAATATTATTAAACTCATGACAAATAATTTTAAAGAAAAATTAAGGTTCAACTTCATAAAAAATTTTATAAGAACATATGTGTGTGTGTGTGTGTGTGAGAGAGAGAGAGAGAGAATAAGTTTGATTGTTATTTTATACAATAGAATTATTATATTATTGTTATTATTTAAATATATTGTATTTCTTATCAAATATCTACTTTTTAATCATCTGAATTTATATTTTTCGTAATATTTTGTCTCCTTTAATATTAAAATTTATAAATAATAAAAAATTCTAACTTCATTTGTTAAGTATTTTTGTAAAATTTTCCTTTTTCTTTGAAAATATTTACTAATGAAACTATGTAAATATAAGACAATTTAAAGCTTAAATTATTTTAAAAATATTATAAATAATTTTAGTTTTATGTCAAAATTTGGCATGCATTAGCTAGTGTTAGTTTAATTAATAAAGTGTTTTTCTTATTATGCTATCTTTGAAATTATCAACTATAACACAATCTCAATAAAAAATAATTAAATAAATAAGAAAAACTTATCAAACTATCAATTATCACAAAGAAAAAAATATTTTGTAAGAAAAAAATATATTATGTGTGGATAAATTCGTGCAGCAGATTCAGATAGGGTCTATTTGGGTCAGCTACAACTTATTAAATAATTGCTGATAAGCTGAATAAAAATAATCTGTTGATAAGTTAGGTACGGTGGCTATTATAAATTTTTATTTTTTTTTTAAAAGTCAGACCACTACCAAAAAAACTACCACCGGACCTAAATAGGTCGGTGTAAAAACGTTGTTTTCAGCGTTTTCAAAACGCATAAGCTGTCAAAACGCAGTTTATCTAAACAGGTTAGGTGCATTTTTAAAACGTAACCACATCAAATAAGCTGTCCCAAGCGAGACATATTCAAGATATAAAGTGCCAACGTTTGAATTATGAATGTAATATTCTCTCCCGAACAAATATAAACATGATTAAAATTAGTTTAACATAAACTAAATTATAAAACCCCAAGCTAAGAAAATCATAGAATATAAAAATAAAAGACAAATATGCAAAAAAAAAAAAAAGCCAACTTTAAATTCCCCCACCTCAAAAAGATTCTTAGCAAGTCCAACCGAGATGGGCCCACAGCTGCATCCCATACCGGAAAGATTGAAGCTTTTGACATTGCTCTTGAGCTTATAACGGTTAACAACCATGGCGGTGAGGGAAGGCATGGGGAAGAAACTATTGCAGTTTATAATCAGTATATCTATCTCCGACGGCCGCACGCCGGTCTTCCGCAGCACATCGTCGACCGCCGAAAAGATGACGAGCTCTGCTTCGTCCCGGGAGCCGGTGAGCGTCGGCACGGGGACGGGGTCGATGTAATGCGCCGTAACGGGGAGACAAGTCTCCTCTCCAAGTCCGGATTTTTCGAGCACGCGGAGCATGAAGAGTCCGAGCTCCTTGCCGAGGATGAGCCGCCCGTGCTCTTCGAAGCACGAGAAGGGGACGCGGCAGTGGCGGGGAGGTTTGAAGCACGAGAAGTCGAGGAGGAAGGTTGGCCGGCGGCGGCGGAGGGAGAAGAGGAAGGCTGCGAGGAGGGAGGTGGTGAGAGTTAGGAGGAAAAGGAGGAAGGTGGAGTGGGGATGATCATGGTGGGAGTAGTGGAAAGATAGGTGCTTTGAGAGGTTGATGAGCTTATTGCTTTCCTCCATTAATGGTTGGGGTGGAGCTTGATTGGTGTGGTTTGGTGTGGAGGAGTGAGGTATTTATAGGCTGGGGAATGGGAGAGGGGAAGAATTATTTGTAAATTTAAATAAATATCAATTGAAACTTGATATTTTTTTATACGCATGGAAAGTTATGATGCACCAATATATGCTTCTTGGATCGTATTTAAATAATATTAAAATATAATATACATGTGTGCCTTAAATCAGTGAATTAAACTTTTTAAAAATATTTTGTATAAGCAAAATGAAATATATATATATATATATATAAAGGTTAAACCTAATTATATGTTCGACTTATCGCTCGATATTTTCCAGACAAGCTCAAAAAGGTTCGTCAATTGCTCGTCTTGTTTGATATTTCTCATTATGGACATCTTAGTCTCTCAAAAGATAATGCTATTACATTTTGTGTGTTCCTGTCATTTATTTTTAATAATAGAAGTTGCACGTGTTCGTATCCTCGTGTACATATTCGTACACAATATTTTTGAATTGATATTAAAGATATGAATATTATGCATCAAAATATCAAAATTTAGGAGTTAGATATGTAAATATTTAAGAATTGTGTGGTATGTATGTGAATGCCACATTATCTTATAACGTTCACTAATATATTGCAATAAATTTATATTTTATTTTTAATATATATATATATATATAAACATATAAATATTTACAAGGGGAAAAATAAAGAAATATAAATATTAAAGAGTGGACTTTCTGCCATTGATTGAAGTAGTTGGGAGTGTATGAGTTCTCCAGTGCGGTATTAATTATAATGCATGAAAGCGAGAGGTGCAACTCAGTAGAATAATACAAATACTTTTGGGTAGTTCTCGTGCATACATACCCCTCATTTCCTATGTATTTACATATCTATGATCTAAACTTTAATTTTTACATTTATACCATTCAAATTCTTCTTATCATGAATATTTAAGGTCTGTTTGGGGCAGCTGCAGCTTATTGAATAATTTGCTGATAAACTTATAAAAAATAATCTGCTGATAAACTAGGTGTAGTAGCTATTACAAATTTTTATTTTTTTTTTTGGAAAAAGTCAAACCGCAGCTAGAAAGCTGCCACCTCACCTAGATAAGTGCGGTGTGAAAAAACTGTTTTCAGCACTTTGAAAATGCATAAGCTGCCAAAACACAGCTTACCCGAACATGACAGGTGCGTTTTCAAAACGCCACCGCGCAAGTGATGTTGTATATATACGTAAACACATAAGAACCGAGTGGTTATATGTAAATCTTCTTTATATTTATATGATTTTTTTTTTTGATAAATTATTTAACATGTATTGAAAAAGTCCAAATTTGAATGGTAGAAATAATTATTTTAGTGGTGTAAGATTATGTTGGTCAAAGGAAGTTTGTTGTTGTGCGCCCATAAATTGGAAACTTAATATTTTATTAGGGTTTGGGATGATAAGCCATTGTTTTGTCAAGAGGCAATCAACTTATCTTTGATTTCCTTCTAAGTTTATAATATATAAAAATAAGGATCATTGAGGTGTATTTATAAATTCTAATAGTGTGATCAATTCTTATCTAATACTTTTATATGAAAAGAGTCATTTTCGCCCCTAACTTCTAAAATGTGTCCAATTAATCTCAACCGTTATAGGGGTATTTTTGGAATTATGTTTTTTAGGATATCATGGGTCAAATTCAAGAATATGAGTATTAGAGATATATCAAATAAATATGATTGTTTAAACATAACTAGCTCGATGATGTTTGTTTAATTATGATTATTTAAAAAGTAACAAATAATTAAAAACATTAATGATTCGTACATCCCTAATTTTTATAATTATAGCAACTTTTGAGTGACAATATATTACTGATGAAGCTAGCTAGTTGTTTAAGCATATGCATAAATAACTTGCATGCCTAATGAATATACAATGAGTTGTGACTTAGGTCTCCTTTAATATCATACAAAAAACGTATTTTAAATGACGGCGATTTTGAGTTGAACTTCAATCAACCATAACCACTAAACTAACCTCTACAAGATTATATTATATAACACCACTAAACGAGCCATTACGCGCCGGTTATGTTTAAATAAACATAATTATTTGATACATATCTAACACTTTTATTCATGGATTTTGGTTCAAATACTTTTTAAAAACATAATTCCAAAAATACTCATATTTTTAATGTTTTGAACCCATATTTTATTTTATTTTATTTTTTTATGGTGGGACTATTTCAACCTATTTTTCAATAGTTGAGACTAATTTGACACTTTTTAAAAGTTGGGACTAAAATGACCCCCCTTATATAGTTGGGGGACCATTTTGGCACTTTCTTCATCATCAAATCGGGGCATTTACATGCATACGACACAATTTTTATGTATTTATCTATGAAAAATGAAATTTTAAATTTTAAATTTATACCACACAAACCCTTCATATCAAGTAAAAAGTACTATTGTTTTAACTTTTAAAAAGTGAAATATATTTTTTCCAGCATAGGTTACTATTGTCCGTGCATCACACCAAAGAATAGAGAAATGTAGAGGGAGAGAGAAATAATGGAGCTAAATCGTGCAACCGTCTTCATTAAATGCTTCCTCTATTTATAGAAGATATGCACAATGGTGATATTACCTTTTTGTCTTCATTACCAGTCCTTCTTTTGGTTTAGTTAGTTAAGCTTAGTTAGCTTGGCTCGACCGAGTTAGTTGGATTAGCTGACCCAATCCGGTTGGCTATCTTCAATCTCCGGAAAGAAGTCATTTGGTCTCTGATGGGTGTTTGAAGATGTTTTTGTGGGAACAGCTCTTCCGTCTGGTTGGCTTTACTGTTTGATAGATTACTGCTTCGAGTTTAGTTTCCTTGAGTTGACGTCCTGAGCACTCTCCTGACTTGTTTTCGAACAAATGCCTTTTATGTGGATCGCGAGTCATTTTCTTGTAAATTCTTAAGACTCGTTCGGATTTGATCTCGTTCAACTTGACTCGCCCAACTTGGTGGGCACCATTTTATTCTTCTCTTTTGGGTAGCTAGATCTTGTAAGATCAACACATAAACCTTTTTAATGTATGTGACATGTATGTAAAAATTACAGTTTTGGTGCTAGATGTGTAAATACAAAGCAATTAAGTGGTATGTATGTAAATCTTCTTATCAAAAAAAGAGTAGAAAATCTCTTACTAGGGTTGCTCGCTGTCAGTAGTGTGAATACAACCAACGATGACAATTTTTTTTTTGCGTGTAGGGGATAATCGTTTAATGCTACAAACATAAACATAACTAAGGGTATGTTTCAGACAGCTGTAGTTTATTGAATTTGAATAATCTTTATTGAATAATCTACTGATAAATTGATTAAAAATAATTTACTGATAAGTTAGGTGCGATGACTATTACAAATTTTTATTTTTTTGGAAAAATTAGACCGCTGCCAGAAAGTTCCCACCACACCTAGATAGTTGCAATGTGAAAACGCTGTTTTTGACGTTTTGAGAACGCATAAGCTGCCAAAATGCAGTTTACCCAAACAGATCAGATTACCCAAACAGATCAGCAGATCAGATGCATTTTCAAAACGCCACCACACCAAATAAGCTGCCCCCAAACGAACAGTAAATTAACGGGTCAAATTGAATGGTCCAATTGCCGAGAACAATTTTTAATAAAGTCAAATGTTACTGTATATAAAATTAATGGGGGCATTTTACAAATATTTTAATTTTTTATTTTTGTAGGTGGGTGAGTTTTGAGCGTGACCTTTCGGTGGTCCGAAAGGAAATGCCGCTCAAACTCTTGATATGATAAAAATTGCATATGGATGATATTTACTGTGTAAAAAACAATCATATAATTCCATCTTCGAGCTTGCCACCCGCCACCATTAATAGATAATAAGATATGCCGCATGTGACACATATCATTCATATAATAATAATTTCATATATATATATA
>NW_018164832.1:0-25753 GCF_001263595.1 Phalaenopsis equestris | reverse complement strand
GATAGATGCATGAAAAGATGTATCGCATAATGTAAAAGTTAAAATAATGATATATTTTATGTGATAAATATCTAGGTATTATGTATGTAAATTCACAAAAAAAAAAAAATGTAGTGGTATGTATTTAAATATACCTATTATTTATTATATTATTAAATTTAAAATTAAAATTTTAAAATAAAGTAACTTTAATTACTTGCTATGAATAAAAAAAAAGGGCAAATAAATATATAAATCGTAAATATAAATAATAAATATATTATATATTAACTGGTTTTGCATGAGGATTGCTGTGGGGGCCGCTCGACAAGACAAATAATAACTACTGTGTACAAAATAAGAGTTGTGCGCAAAAGTCAGGACAGCTTATTTATTTTGGCAATGACTTTTTTTTTGGAAGATTTACATGAGTGCCACCAATTTTTATGTATTTACATATCTAACATCTGAAGTTCAATTTTTACACACATTTTCACTTATGCATGAAAATATGTATTTCACTTATTAAAAATTGGAATGATGTTATGTTTTATGTGATATGAAAATTTTCGGTGGTATGCGTGTAAAAATTAAAATATAAGTATTATGTAAATAAATAAGAATTGGGTGGCATGTATGCAAATGCCCTTGTTTTTATATTTAGGGTTTGTTTGGGGGTGCAGTGACGTTTTGAAAAAGCTTCTGGTCTGTTTGGGTAAACTGCGTTTTAGCAGCTTATGCGTTTTCAAAACGCTGAAAACAACCTTTCCACACCACACCTTTTTAAGTGCGGTGGCAACTTTCTGGCAGTGGTCTGGCTTTTCCAAAAAAAATAAAAATTTGAAACAGCCACCACACCTAGCTTATGAGGAGATTATTTTTAATCAGTTTATCAGCAGATTATTCAATAAGCTGCAGCTGCCCCAAACAGACCCTTAATCATATAAAATGCTTAACATGTCCGGGGGTCGGAAGGAACCAACTCCAATTTGTGGGCAAAGTTTTAAATATTGAAATAATTTAATAATTAAATTGTGAGTATATACACACACATGATGCATGTCAGAAGGTCTGATACAAAATCTAACTCATATCCTTATAATAAAAATGAAGTAAATATGAAGAGACATCTTGATTTTTTACTTGGAGAATCCTTAAAAATGAAAAAAATCACAGGTTCTAACTCAATTGAAATAACCAACAATGAAAAGTTAGTACGCATGTTGATTCTTTTCTTAAATTAGGGAACATAGAATTACAAAATTAGTTATTGTAAATGTACAACAATAGTTCATTGATAATAGTTGTCGTCTGGCTGTAATGAATGTAGCTCTCGGTGATAGCAAGTTGCAAGGGTTGTAGTCAATTGCTATGAGGATAGTAGTCATTCGAGAATGATGTCGATGGCTTTAGCGTCAATTTATCATATATGTCGTTGTTGAAAGTCATGATAGCAAATGGTTGCTTTAGGAACATTAGCAGTGGTAGGAAGTTGTAGAAGCTGGGAGTCACGTATGTTGTAGTTAGCCATGTATGACATTCTTAGAATGTGGAAGCCAGAGTCGAGAGTTGCACCAGTTGTGAGCCACGTTGGATGTAGTTGGTCATTTTGGCCAAAGTTGGTCATGTAGGGCATAGTTGTAGGTTGTAAGGAGAGAGCCTTAAGAGTCTGAAAAAATTCACTGTCTCTGGGGAGTATTGTTACACTATTTTTGGGAGGCAACACTGCATCATATGTGAGGTGTGTTGCTACACCGTCATCAAAATGTGTCATTACACCATATTCAAGGTGTGTTGTTACACCATATTCGGGAGGCATTATCGCACCGTATATGTGGTGCGTTGTTACATTGTTATCAGTTATTACACCGAATATGGGGTGTGTTGTGACATTATCATCGGGGATGTGACATTGCATTGTATTCAGAGTGCGTTGTTATACCATCTTCGTGAGGCATCGTTGCACTTTATGTGGGGCACGTTGTTACATTGTCATCTGAGTGTGTCGTTGCATCGTTTTCAAAAGGCATCGTTGCATCATCTTCAAGAGGCATATATGGGATGTGTTATTACACTGTCATCGAGTTGTGTCATTGTATTGTATTTACAATGCATTACTACACGGTGTACTAGACGATATATTGCTCTGCCATGTGATTCACGATTCCACAACATACATTGGGATTTCACAATGGATGCTACGACTCAACAAGTGCCTTCACTGCAAGGAGCAACTAGTGGTTGATGGTTGTCAACGGTGGTCAACAAGCAGCAGTCGAAGTTGGTCGGAGGCTGCAGCGATAGGAGTTGGCCAACAACGATGGCCGGAGTTGCCTTGTGGTATTGGCAATGGCAGGGCAACGACGACTATCAGAGTGGGAAGTATTTGTCGGATCTGCAGTGCAAAAGTGATGATAGGTTTCGACCACTTCTCCAAGCTTTTTTCTTCTTCTGACTTAAGGTCTAGGCCAACTTTCAAGAGAACAGTAACGCTCTATTTATAGAGTCTAGGATGCAATCAAGGAAGAATTATCGTTCTCTCTAAATGGACAACCCAAAAATTGATTCTCTTGACCATAAAACACCATTATTATTAAAAAGCATCACATTATTTAAATATTTTTAATAATATTTAAATATATTGCACAATTCTTACATATTCATCTATATAATCCCTAAATTCTATATTTATATGTATAACACTTAGATCATTAATATCACTTCAAAAAAAAAAATCATCATAATTAACTTTATAAAAGAAAAATGTCCTTCTTTGAATAGGTCTATAACATCAAAGCATTAAAAAGTGTAAATATCAAACATCATGTGTTAAATATGCAAACACGTAAGAATTGTGTAGTATGCACTTGAAGTTTCCTTAAATTTAATTCAAATAATAATTTAGAAAGCGACTTATGAAGACAGCTCCTGTTAGACGTATCAGTAGCAGTTATTCTGCAACGCTTTTCATTGGAGAAGTACTCTTATTTGCCTTGCCTGAACGTTACAATTGCTTTTACATTAACTCTGCATGAAAAAGATACTCAAGAATGCCTTGAATGAACTAAGGTTGATGGTGCTTAAGGAAACTACTTAGCTACATTCCGAGGAAGGTGTGGAAGAATGTAATCGATGTTAACTGTTCCCATTGTCTTGATGAAAAGATCGCTCGTAGAATTCGTGTGAAGCTTTAAATAAGGATGAACACATGTCCTTGCATGTAATGACGATCTTCTTCGATAGTTGGTCCGTCCCGGGTGCTAGATCAATGAATTAGGTAGATGGGCTCAGTTAGTCCATTTTGACTGGGTGGACTCAGTTTGATCATTTCAGTTTCTGGCTGGTAAGCTCATTAATGATGTAATTTTCGGATGTGAGAATTTGAAACCCATAAGGTCTATTAATGATTAAATTAGATTCGTGCTATCTTTTTCGTATTTTATCAAATATTTATAGTTGAGTGCATTCTCGAGTTTATTTGACAAAAAGGTTGAACAAAGATCTCATTCTGTGATATTAGATTTTCCTACGTAGAAGATTTAATCACCATAAAATCGAGATTTTTTTTTTCTAAATGAGTCTCGAAGCATAAATATTATGAATTTTAATAATATTATTATAATTTTAATTTTTGATGTTGATGATATTCAATTGATTAAAGTTGTCTTGTGCTCCACATACACAAGTTAAGGTTTTAATTGAGCCAAATCGACTGGTAAGTTGGCTCATTTAAAAAATATTAATAAAAACAATACTTTAAATATATTAAATTAAAAATTTATTTGTAAATTATAAAAATATTTTTAAAAATAAATTAAATATTTTATGTTAAAGAATACAATATAATTTATCTTCTAATTTTTCATTAAATATATCATTTTATTATAACATAATCTATGAATTAATATTATTTTTGCTCTTTTCGGGAAAAAAAAAAAGACTAAAGACTCAAGTTTGTAGAATTTAATTTCTGCTTGAGCTCGAACTTGATTATTTAATAAAGCTTAAGCTCCAGTCTTGCATGGCCCGAGTTTAACATGACTCGACTAGTTACCCCAAACTCAGACATACACATGATCTGCAGACATGATTGCATCAATTTGATATATTCAAATTTTTTATGTTATTTTTTTAAATTTAAAAACACTTAAATTTTAAATAATATGTTTTATAATCTCTCCCAAGTCCCTGTGATCTCCCAGAGAAAATGTTACTTACGGAGCACGTACGCAGAGGTGCGTATGGGCTCCACTGACATACACCTTTTGGGTAGGAATGATTTTAATTGGTTTACCGTATGCAGCTCTACGTACGATGATCGTAGCAAATATTTTTTCGATCTTCCAGCACCGCTGTCTCTATAATTTTCTCTTCATTTGTTGGGTCCATGTGGTTATCATATGCATGTTAGAATATATAAAAAAGAAAAAGTTATGCTGGAGGTGAACATAATTGCTGAAATGATTCATAATTAAAATACTACTAGAAATTTCACATAAATATGACATACAAACATAAATTATTACAAATACAATCTGAAATAGTAATAAAAAAGATAAACTCATTAGACTGATTGTTTAAAAAATAGCATATATTTATGAGGAAAGCCTCCCTGTTTATTTGTTCATCTATAAGTTTTATAGATAATAAATGCATGAAAATATCATCAACTACCTTGGGAGCAGAGTTCGGTGGCTTCACAACATCTATCATAGTTGGGCATCCCTTCGGAGCAGTGCGAGCACTGGATGTGATACTGGTGAAAGTCGTAACAAGCTTTGAAATCTGCTTAGATAAATGTTGGGCTTCAATCTTTATTTTCTTTTTACGCTTTTTGGTGGGGGGTTACAGGGTGCTTGGAATGGCTTGATTCACCTTGCTATCTCTACCGTAGTACTTCCTCTTGGACTTCATTGGAATGAGCAAATTTGGACTCATCCAGGTTCTGAGAGAGGCTCGGTATTGTTGCTCTCTCTACCGAAGCGTAAATATTATGAATTTTGTTTTTTTATTATTATTATTTTAAATTTTTTGATGTTGATGATATTCAATTGAATAGCCTTTGCTGACCGCTTTTAATATCTTTAAAAGCAAAGTTAAGTAAGATTGTCTTGTGCTTCACAGACACAAATTAGGGATGTAATTGAGCCAAATCGACTGGTAAGTCAGCTCATTTAAAAATAAATATTAATATTAAATATATTTTTAATATATTAGCTTAAAAAATTATTTTTAATTTATTAGAAATAGTTTTAAAATCAAATTTAATATTTTATGTTAATTAATATATTATTATGTATCTTCTAGTTGGTCATTCTATATATCTTTTTATTTTAACATAATCTATATATTAATATTATTTTTACTCTTAAAATAAGATAATATAACTCAAATTAGTAGAATTTAATTTGTGCTTGTGCTCGAACTTCAATATTCAATAAAGCCAAAGCTCGAGTCTTGCATGGCTCGAGCTTAACTTGATCGACTAGTTACCCCAAACTCAGACAAGCACATGATATACACACAGGATCACATCAATTTGATATAGTCCAATTTTTTATGATATTTTTTAAATTAAAAGACACTTAAATTTTAAATATATTTTTTTAAAAGTTTCAATCAATAGCTATCAATTTTTTTATTCTGTAATGACAGCGTTAATGCATTATTCAAAAGATGAAAAAAAAAAGAAGTCCAAAAATCTATGGAAGGAAGCAAAAAATATATTTTAAACCATAAAAAAAAGGTTCAAACATTAAAATTTCACAATTCGCCCTAGCAACCCTTATCTTATCACATAAGATCATTTCCTTTCCTCACATTTCTTCTCCGGCGTCGTCTCTCCGTCGTTGTCGGCTCGTGCTGCTTCGACGTTGACTGTGGCTAAGGTCTGCAACATTCAAAGCCGACAGAGTTCGCATCTGCTGTGTTATCTTCAATTTTGACGATGACGGGTTAGCACGTTGTCTTCTTCGGTTCCTGTCTTCTGCGCGGCTTTCGGCACGACATTCTGCGGCTTCGCCCTACCGTTTTCAGCTCATCATTCCTGCCCTCTCACCGACTTTACAGAGATTTTAATTGCTATGATGGAGCTTTCTTCTTCTTCGGTTGAACCTGACAAAGCCTCATTTACCCACGTGATGGTTAATCCTCAGATGGAGACGGCGGTTGTCTTCCCCTTAAGTTATAAGGAATATCGTAATGATACAGGTGACTGCCCATTTATTAAGAATGCAAGAAGGAAAAGTGGGAAAGCAGCACTCTTTTTCTCGGAGTAGAAATTTCAACACTGATTGACAAATTCAAGTTTGTTATTATTGGAAAATTTTAGTGGGGGCACCCACCTATGGAAGTTACCAGGAAAATGTTTGATGATCTCAAATTAGCAGGAAAGTGAAAAATGGGGCTCATGGATGTGAGACATGTATTGATTCAATTAATCATGGTAGAAAACTACACTCGGATTTTCTCTAAAAAACATCTTAGCATTGCTGGTAAATCAATGAAGTTACTCAAGTGGTCTCTTGATTTTGACCCCAATCATAAACCTCCTATTGTACCGGTATGGTTTAGTCTACCAGGTCTTAACCTGCACTTTTTTCATCATCAAGTTCTTTATTCTATTGGGGTCACACTTAGGGACCCTATGAAGCTAGATCTACCGACTTTTAATATAGTCAGACCTACTGTAGCCATAATACTTGTGGAAAGAGATATTACTTTACCTGAAGTTATTGAAGTTTGGTTGGGCACAACTCATAATGGATATTAGCAACAAATCATTATGGAGCATAGACCGCCTTATTGTTCTCATTGTAAGATGTTTGAGCATACACTTGTTATATGTCATAAGTTTCATCCTAATTTTAAATCTAAAGATCAAGTGAATAAGGATGGATCTAATCCCACTACTCTGGACATATATGTTCCATCTGAAGAGAAAGCTACCACAGTACATGATTTGGATATCGCTAAAGATCAACCACCTACTATCCCTGCTGAGAAGGTGCAACCCGATCCTCTACCCAACATCGCAGTTCCTGATGAAGAACATCATACTGCAGGTATAGATCCAAAAGTGCTTATACCACTCACTATCTTGAAGAAGGCTCACTTACATGCCAAGACACACGAGAGTGCTTCTCTGATTCAATCATAGATCAACTGGTACAACAAATAGTTATTTCTAATGTTCAATTCTAATGTCCAACATCCTACACATGTCCGACACACTTTAGATCAATCCAGTGATCAGGCAAGTCAATATTCGGATGAGAAAGAAGAAGGCTGACGGCCGAGTTGAGCTTGAGAACTTATTGGATGATGCTTTGGTCACTACTGGCAATGACACTCATCTTACCGATTTATTAGTTGGCTCCTTTTCTAGAAGTAGAGGCAAAGACAAATCAAAAATGTGTCGCTCTCTAGCTACCTGATACTACGTTTTTGGCATTTTTTTGTTTTTTTTTTTCTTTAGGTCTTTTGTAATTTTTTGTATTTTCTCTTTTTTTTAGAACCATTTGTATGTTGTGGTTATCGTGGGGGAAGGGTGTTATTTGTCATGCTTGGGCTCTTCCACACAATCTATATGTATCCTTATTTCTTTTTAATATATTAGCCTTTGGGCTTTCTCAAAAAAAAAAAAAAAAAAATTCATGCATAGGTATGAAGGCGTATATGCTAAAATTAAAATTTAGGTGTTGATATGTGCAATTGAGCGGTATGTATGTAAATCTTTTTCTTAAATATATATATATATATATATATATGCATGTATGCATGCATGTACATAATTCTCTTAACCATCACTGATTTCTCCATGATGAATGCATTGAATTATCCCTTTTTTTAGGACAATTATATACAGATCACCTGAGACTTGCTATTTACAAATCAATCACCCTCTTTCATCTATTTTTCAAATTTACACTCAAATATCAATATTCATGTTAAGACTCCAACTCATATTAAGCATTTTTATCATATTATCAATAATTTGATCGTGACAATTGTAAATACATCGGTTTGATAGTTCAAAAAAATCACAGGTCAGTTAATTTGTACATATTCATGTTTTGGGTGGTTTGTATGTAATTATCCCTTTTTTGTTATGTCCATTTGCGATGTCATTAATAAATCATTTCATTTATAAAATAATTCAAAATTTTAAATAGCATATAACAATTTTATTATAAAAGAATTCAGACCACTCTATTTGACGCTTATCAGATGACATTCAATAGACATTCAAGTTTCTTACTGATTTCGAGACTGAGTTATCATAGGCTTGTTGGATTTGTCTCGTCGATATGCTCGATTCGATTCTTATCAGATTCAGAATCAGTTTAATCTTTCAAATATGCTCAAAAAGCTCCCAAAAAGTAATTTAACGGCTTCTCTAAGCTTAATTTGACTTGAATTTAATCAGTTTTGACATTTTTGTATCTGCCTCATTAAGCCGATCAGTTTGATTATCTCGACATTCGTCTCATTAACGTCTTGAATTCTTTTGCTGTATTATTTCTAACAAATACGCCATGAACAATGAATCTTTATTTATTATAGTGACATTACGTCTATCATTTGATAGCAGTTATTATGCATGCAATACGTGTGCCATTATGCGTATTTAGAACACTTTCTCATTATTCCCTTTTAAGAAGACGTATGAAACGTGGACAAACACGTGCCACGCCATTCAAGGCTTCATTTCGCTATGAATTTGACAGTGATTTCTCAACTAATTTGTCAACTAATTTATCAGTAAATTCATTGTGATTTCCAGCATTAAAAAAAATATGAATATATTAATTTTAATATTTATGTTCATAGTATTCAAATCACATAATAAAAATAATATTATTGTCAATTTTTAAAAGCTAAATATACTTGTTATTATGTTGGCTAAAATATATTAAAGTGTAATGAATATAAATATGAAAGTGTAGGTGTATGTAAATACATTAGAATTATGTGTTAAGTATGTAATACATGAGAATTATGTGCTAGGTATGTAAATTTCTCATTATTTTGATATGATATTTAGATAGAGTAAGTATATTGATAAGTGGTTCGTGTGGATCGAAGCATACATTAGCAAATTTTTTGGGCATATAAAGGCCAATTTTTTATAAAAGATTTGATCACCTATACGTGCCAAGTTGTCTGTTTGAGTAATCTGATGAGCTCGTTTGTCAAAGTGATTGGCCAAGTTAACTTGTCGAAGTGATCTGTTGAGCCCTCCATAATGGCTTCTGAAGGTTTGTAAACCACAAAGTGAACAATATTGTTGAAGGACAAACATACATTCGCGTCTATTTAGAAGTCACATCACAGGAAATGTTCAAATTTTCTTACAAGAAAGTCCTTACAAGGGTCTTGTATCGTATGTTCTACTTCTTGTTTCTCTCTTTTTTCTTTATTTATCGAAGAAAAGTTCTGGAGAGAAACCAGTGCGAAGAGAGATATATAAATTCAGTCATCTCCCACTTAAGTGGGAATACGTACATCGCTCTCTATCGCTGCTTCCCTCTCTCATCCAATCTCTTATGGAAAATTAAGAATTGAGGTTTGGGAAGGGGGACTTCCATCTCGTTCCTTATTTCTTCAACTTCGCTCTCAAAATAAGGTCTTTCCTGATTTGTGTGAGTCCATAAATAATACAGAACCCTACGTTCTAAGAGAATTCAATCGTGGATGTGAATTTATGACCTCATTTTAGATGGAAGGAGCTTAACTCCATTAAGTGATCACAATACTTCTTATAATTGTAAAAAAATAATTATTCATAGTGATTTGATACACCTAAAATATAAAGTGTTTTTAGACACATTTTATACCCATTTTTGAGATATTGCGCTTTAATGGAAGGTATTTGTGTGTTTTTTATTTAGGTACAAGTAAAAAAGGTGAAAAATGCTAAAAAGAGTGAAAAATGATCAAATTTGGAGCAAAAATGCAAAAACGGTGCAAAAGTGTTTTGGAGCCTAAGCACCAGATCCGGCGTTTAAGTGCTGGTGAAATAGAGAAGGTCGCGTCTAAGCGCCAGAGACCCCGCGTTTAAGCACCAGAGACAGTTATTTGAGAGGTTAATTCATTTTGCTGAATTTTGAAGGGACATTTAAGGCACCTATTGGCTAAAGAGGGTGGTTATGGCCACTAGAAACGAAAATATGGTTAAAAAACTTGTGAAAGGAAGCATCCCTTGGAAAATATATCGAATCAGGACACATTTTGAAGAGATACCAATGCACCTCTTGGAAAATGACAGAAGAAGGAAGTTGAGAGAAAAATGGGGGGAGTCTTGAGAAGTTCTTAAAATAGTTTGTGGAGAAACTTTTGGAGAGATTTTTTAGGCACCACAAATTTACGTTTTTTCCTTTTTGTTTTTAGTTTTATTGTGAGAGTTAAGAGTGTTGTAAGAGAGAAGGGATTCAAAGTAACTTCAAGAATTTGGTTTTTTACTTTTAAACTAAAGTTTGGTTTTGATTTCTCCATGGATTTTGAGTAGTTTTCTTTATCTTTCTCCTTAAAATGATAAGTAATTAAAGTGTTGGATGAAAGTTTTGGAGAGTATTAATCTTTAATGTTAGAAGAAGTTGTGATGATTTAATTTCATGTACTTCATTTACTTCTCTATCTGGCCCATCTAGATGTTAAAATTTTTTGTGAGAACATGTAAGAACCGAGCTGGTATTGTACCGATCAACAATTGAAAATAATCACATGAGGTTGTATGAATGAGAATGTAATTCATATGATTTGGTGCAAATAAATAGGAAAATAATCTTTCAATGGTGTAGAGTTAGAGGACTTTAGAGTGACAGGCTAAAACCCCTAACTTGGTTTATTGTTTTAGGTTCTGATACAAGATGTTAGCCCCCCGGTGGAGGGAATCGATGGAACTCTAGAGCGTAAGAGTGAGAGCTGATATCTCCCCCGACTAGCCGGTCTTCAGAACTATTCAAACTTTAAATTATTCACTGTTCTTTATAGCATCTCTAGTAAGGCTAAAGAAAAATATTGCTCCTATTTGACACAACACAATTTGAATACTTTCACAACCAAATTTCTATACTTATTACTGATTCATGATAAGGATAAATATATTTCATATTCATATATTTCATATAAGGATAAATATATTTCATATTCAGTGCTTTTCTTTTACATAAATTCAAGTTATATTTAGAAGTTTTTTTTTCTGTTTTGTCAAAATATCAAAAAATATCAAAAAGAATTGAATTTTAATTACTGTAAAAATATTTATAGTTTAAGTAATTATCTTTTTGAAATATAAAATTTGTTATTTAGAAGTGCATATTGTGAACACTCCCTGTGGATTCTATATTCGGGGTTTAATAAAAAAGTCATATATTACTTGATAACTATACGTATACTTGCGTAGTATCCCAATATATATATAAATTAAAAAGTTAAATTCTTATTTTCTTCAGGATCAAATTTTTGGTGCTGTTGCAAAGTATAAAAGATAAATGATGAATATAATTGCATACATTGTTATACTGTTGCAAATAAACAGTCGAATCAATATTACAATCATTTTGCAGTCCATTTCTTTTTCCAATGACAGCTTGAGTCATGATTGATTAATTGTTAATGAACATTGATTTGAATAAAAATATATTAAAACCAATTTTTAAATCAATAACAACCACTAGCAACTAGTTTTTATGATAGAATTTCTATTAATTGACTATCAAGATTATTTGTGTCATTTCAAATAATTTCATATTAACATCTCTTTTAAGAAAGAAAGCAGAAAGGCAAAAAAAAAAGCAAATAATTGATTATCAAGAGGTTTTGTTTTATATACATGTCATTCAATCCTATGTTAAAATTATCATCACAAGAATGACTTTTCATAATTACATATGACTTCATCATTCACAGTTTGATGTTGATTTTGCAAGTGCAGCTGAGAACGAATCGGTACCTTCAAAAACATACGGATATCAAATGAGAGAAACAATTACAGACCATGATGATATCACTAATCCAACCATAGGTGGTGGAGAGGGTGTCGAGGACATGATTGAATTATGAGAATATATTACCGATTCTTTAGTTAACGGTTGATGTATTATATTGTAATTCACTATCGTTGTCGGAAGGAGATGTTATTTCTTTATTAAGTTTGCTTGTATTTTTTAGTACTATAAGTTATAATTTGTATATATTCATGTAAAGAAAATTTATGGGTACAAAACTCCCAATACCGCCCTAATAATATTTTGGCACAAAACCCTCAATACCACCTCACTATCACATCAATAACACCTCAATATCACCCCAATAACACATCAATACTACCCTAATACCACCCTAATAATATTTTGACACGAAACCCTCAATATTATCCTAATATCACCCCACTATCGCCCTACTAATATCTTGACAAGAAACCCCCAAAACCACCTCAATACTACATCAATATCACCCCAATATAGCCTCAATACCACCCCAAAAATATCTTTGCAAGAAACGCCTAATACAATCTCAATACCACATAAATATCACTTCAATATCACTCTAATACCACATCAATACCACCAGAATAATATCTTGGCACGAAACCCACAATAACACCCAAATATCATCTCAATACCATCCTAATAATATCTTGACATGAAACCTCCAATACCACTTAAATACTACATCAATACCACCCAACACAACCTCAATACTACTCCAATACCACGTCAATACCACCCCAATAATATATTAGCCTGAAACTCCCAATACTACCTCAATACCACCCCAATATCACCCTAATTATATCTTGACATGAAACTCCCAATAACATCTCAATACCACCCTAATACGACCTCAATAACACCACAATATTGTTCCAATACCACCTCAATTATATCTAGGCACAAAGCCCTCAATATTACATCAATTCCACCTCAACACCGCGTCATTACCACCTCAATATCACTCCAATACCACATCAATACCACCCCAATAACATCTTGGCACAAAACCCCCAATGTCACCTTAATATCACAACAATATAACCCCAATATCACCGCAATACACCCCAATACCACTCCAGCCTGTGTGCTATGTATGTAAATGCTTCTTTAGGTTCTCGTGATACATTTTGTTGAATTTTGTTTATTCTAAGAACATTTTCTTAATTTCAAGGCAAAGCTAACCCTCATCGGAGGAAATTGTTTTTGGCACTTCATTGGGGAATACTGAAGGGATTGAACCATGTATTTTATTTTCTTACAATTAATATGGCTGCATTTTTTATGAAATATTTGGATGGTATCAATATAAAAAATTAGAGTTTTTGCTAGATATATAAATGCAAAAGACTTCGGTGGTATATATGCAAATACCATTATTTATACCAATTTTGCATCTCATTTTCTTTTTACTTATTCATTTCCTCTCTATCATTATGTATGTGCTAATCATTAATGTTCAGGATTCTATTATTGAAAATAAACTTCCACAAGCTCCAAGGGAACCAAGCATTGACTAGTATTTTATGATTGCAACCTGTTATGTGTTGTTTTCACGATTAAAAAAGGTGATAATGCCGGTCAAAAATTTTACAGATGTTCAAAAAATTTAATGAACAGTGAAATTTTTTCTTTGGGTAGATGAACCGAGTGATGCAATAATGAAGGGAGGCGATGAAAAATAAATGCATCTGATGACAGTGAAGAATGATCTCAAAAACTTTCAATTTTTTTTGTGAAGACCTTGCTCTTGTTTGATTTTGCAATCGTAGCACTTTTGTTATTGTTGTTAACATTGCATTTATTTTGATGTTATTGTTGTATTTTGGAGGACAAGTTGTACCATTTGAGATTTTTTGGTAAGCAAACTTGTATGTTTGGTTGAGATGCAACTTATTTTGAATATATTATGTTCAATTTTTTATAATTATTTTGAAGGCAGAAAATTATGTTAATGTTAACCTTTAATTTTTTATAATGTTGTGAGTGAAAATGACGTGATAAACTATAATTAAATTTATTCAACAAGCAACATTTTCAAAACTGTATTTTTCAAACAGAACTGTGTTTTTCAAACGGAGCTTGTCTTTCAAACAGACTAACTGAATCTAAAACAACAACTTATGAACAATATATTTTCAACAACAGCTTTTGAACTGTGATTTTGCACAGCCTTTGCAAAAACAAACACACTCTTAATCTCTTCAAATTAATTGTGTTAGAATTATGAATTTGAGTGTGAATTCTCACCTATTTAGCATTTCCCCCATGTAGGTGAAAGCATGAAAGCAAGCTACTTTTGAGCAATAAAGACTCCATATTCAATATGATTTATAAAACTTGTTAGGGGCATTTACATCCATGCCCCCAAATTCCTATGTACTTACATGTCTAACCTTTAAGCTTTGTTTATGCATTATATCACCTACATTTTTCATATCACATTATAAAATATCTATATTTTAACTTCAAAATACATGAAGTATACCTTCTCATATATAGGAAAGGTGATATGTATGTAAAAAATTAAAGTTTAGGTTTTAAATATGTGTAAGGATAGGGATTGAGTGGCATGAATGTAAATCTTCAAACTTTTTAATAAAAACACAAAACTATGAAGAAAATCAAATAAGCTTCTATATTTCTTAAGTTCTTATTAAATATCTTTCAATTTTGAATTCCTATATTTTTATTTTTTTATATTTTTGACCTTTTTGATTTTGGGTGATTGGAGAGAATACTAATGCATTTAATATTGACCAATTTGTATTGTCGATCTTTAGGTTGAGAGGATCATGGGAGTCAAAATTAGCCTACAATGGCAATGCTGTTGAAGCTAAGAGGTTAAAACTTGTGCTATGCATGAGTTGCAAGATCCTACCATCCACAACTTCTACACCCCATTTAGGTTCACATTAAGCTTGTTCCACCTCGAAAATAAATATATGTGAATTCATCTTAGTTAGGGGATTATATAAGGGTGAGAATGAATTAGAATGTTACTAAAGTAATTATTTGGTTCGAATAGAAATAGTGAGTTTCAAAATTTGAATCGACGTCAACAAATTTCCAATATCCAAAATGGATCTCGAGGTGATTTTTTGATCTAGAAATGTTAGACTTCGATCGAAAGACTTCTAAAACTTTGATTTTAGTATATTTATGGTCAAAGTGATTGGCTTGACTAAACGGACTCAGAGTTACAGAAATTGATTCAATCTGATCTGATCGAGCCACAATCAAGCCATTAAATTGTTTTAAAAGCGTTATAGGCATAATTGAAAAGTCAAACAAATTATAAATCTAACAAGTTTATTGTAAAATCGAGTGTCTAGATAAGACGAATTCCACAATCCAAAGGTCACACAATTCCGACATCATTAAAGCATTAAAATTTCCATCAAACATTGTCCCATCAAGGAATCTCTATGGGTCGTACCATCAATAGTGGTCAGGATTCCTTCCTTATTTTCAACTTAGATTCTAAAAATAAGGCCCTACCCCTTCATGAGAAGGGGATCGAGAGTCTGGGTAAAAGGAAAACTAAAACATGCAGAAGAGGGAGCTACAACCCAGCATTTTGTACCGTAGAGCATGTTGGTATAGCTGCTTCCTACCACCACCTCCCACCATTGAACTCTAACTCTTGTAGCCTCCAGCCAATGCCACCCGCCAACACAGTCTACTACCGCCTTCCCCTTCCGCCAACTCCGGTTGCTGCCACCTCTGACCAACTTTTGTCATCGCCCTCTGGTAAACTCTGATCATTGGTGCCTTTGTCCAACTTAGGCTACCGTCGCCATCACCAAACAATTTTGGTTGTCACCACCTCCAGTCATCGCCACCCTCCGACCAGCTCAAGCCGCTGATGGCTCCGTCGTTGGCTACCATCGACGATCATCGGATGTCACCTACACTTTACAATGAAGTCCCTTGTGAAGTCACAATATGCACTATAGAATCTCGACGTAGATTATAGAGTAACAACATGCCTCACAGTGCAACAACTCCTCTCAAAGAGAGCGTAACAATACGCCTCAAATATGGTGACTTTCTTTGGACTCTTAATGTCCCATTTGGGACCTCATTTTTATGGCTTTTATGTTGTGGAAAAGGAGAAGTGGTGTTTAGTAACCCTTTTATTTTGAGTGTTTCACTATTTGGGGGCCGCATCAAGTTGAATGCAAAAATGGAAGGGGAAGAGGGCGTTTCGCGACTCGAGCTCCATTGCAAGGTGCCTTTGACGTCACCGCCCTTTCAGATTTTCGGTAATCCCAATCCCTATACTCATATATACCCTCGCTTTTGTCCCCCTTTGTCACTTGTAACGTTAGAGCTGAAACTTGGTTTTGCTCCCGTCCCTCGGTTAGGCTCCGATGACTTAATGCAACCTTCCAGTAAACTTTTCTCCTTTATAGATTTTTGCTTGCAGTTTATTCTTGCCTACCAGTGTGTAGATGAACATTTTGTATGGAGATTTCTGAGCACATATTTGTTCTTTCTTTTTGTATTGCATATACATTGATGCAAAGTTGAAGTTTACAAGATAAATTAGTTAGTTACATCTATAGTAATCCTGATCAACCAGTAGACATTATAGAATGAAAATTATATGAGCTTTGTTCATTTGTTTTTTAAAGATTTATTATTTTAAATATCATGATTGTTGAGTAACATTTTGGGATGGAAAATGTTGAGCACTGGTCCCTTTTTTAGTTTTATATTGTTTGGATTTTTATAAATAGAATTGCATACAATTTATTACACATTTGAATTTTGCATGATCTATAAATTAGCAGCATCTTTACCTGTTCTGAACAATCAGTAGAAGCAATGAGAAGAAAACTATTTGAGAAATGCTTATCTATTTATCTCAGTTTTTTTGTTGGTTTATTTCCTTTAAATAGATATATGAGCAATGATTTTCAGTTTATCTAACATATTTTGCTGATTGAATTATTTGAACTTGCTTCCTCCTCAGTGTGGAGTAACATTTTGGGGGAAGAATGTTGAGTATTGCTTCCTTTTTTTAGGTCATCTCAGTCTTTTATAAATAAAATTGCATATATTTTGATGCACATTTAAAGTTTGAATTATAGATAAGTTAGCAACATCCTTACATGTTCTAATCAATTAGTAAAAACAATGGGATGAAATATATATGAGCATCACTCATCTATTTATTTCAGGTTTTTTTTATTTGTTTTCTTTTAATTGATATATGAGTATTGGTTTTCAGTTTGTCTGACAAATTTTGCTGGTTGAATTGTTTGCACTTGCCTTCTCCTTAGTATGGAGTAATATTTTGGGGGCAGAATGTTGAGCACAACTTTTTTTAGTTTATATGAGCCTTTTATAAATCGAATTTAATATAGTTTACTCTACATTTGAAGTATGCAAAATAGATAAGTTAGTAGAATCATTACCTGTTTGAATCAATGGGATGAAATAAGTATGAGCAATGCTCATCTATTTGTTTCAGATTTCTTTATCAATTTATTTTGTTTGGATGAATATATGAGCACCAATTTTCAGTTTTTCTGATAAATTTTGCTGGTTGAATTGTTTGCTTTGCCTCCTCCTCAGTGTACAGTAACATTTTGGGGGGAGAATGTTGAACAATCTTTTTTTTGTTTTCTTCTGCAGAGACTTTTATATATAGAATTACATCTACTTTGTTGTACATTTGAAGTTTGCATGATAAATAAGTTAGCATCATCTTTACATGTTTTGAATAATCAATATAAATAATGGGATGAAATATATATGAGCAATGCTCATGTATTTATTTCATTTATTTTTTTTTGTTTTATTTTCCTTAGATAGGTATATGAGTACTGATTTTTAGTTTGTTTAGCATATTTTGCTGATCAAATTGTTTACACTTGCCTCCTCATAACTTTTTGGGGGGAAAAATGTTGAACACTACTTTTGTTTTTAATTTTCTTCTATTGAGACATTTATCAATATAATTGCACATGTTTTCTTGCACATTTGAAGTTTACATGATAGATAAGTCAGTAACATCCAAAAATAGTTATGAAGCTATGGAATGAAATGCATTTTAGCATTTAAATGTTGCGCAGTGATCAAATAGTAGAAGTTATGGAATGAAGTATATTTCAGCATTGTTATTTTGTTTCTTTCAGAATTTTGTGTGTATTTACCATGTATGCCTTGACTGAGAATATATGCCAAATAAGATATCATATAGAGGATGTCATTCAATGCTATTTAGAGCGATGATGAAAAATAACTATCAACGGGCTCAACCGATCACCACTCATCAATTTTAATTTGTTGAGATTATTTTCCCACATATACTATCTATTGCCAAAGAACACGTTCAAGTTCTTATTCGATTTGGGAAAATGATCATTATAGATGTAGTCTTTTTTGCTTAGGAGATCTCACTGAGCTCTAATTATTGCCTCGATGACCTGATTTGGATAGCGCAATAGAAACTAGTTGAGTTTTCACATTAGTTAATGGATATGCAAAATAAGTATATAAAAATTATGAAAGAAATAGATGAACAATGCTCATATATATTTCATTCAATTACTTCTATTAATTGATCAGGACAGGTAAGGATGCTATTAACTTATCTATTATGCAAACTTCAAACGTGTAACAAAGCATATGCAATTCTATTTATAAAAGTCACAATAAAAAAAAATTAGAAAAAATGAAGTGATTGTCAATATTCTCCCCCTAAAACGTTACTCCACACTGATGAGGAGGCAAGGGCAAGCAAGTAGATCAGCAAAATTTATCAAAAAAAATTGAAAATCAATTGACATATATCTATCTAAATTGAGATATGTAGAGGTGGATTAGATGTTGTTAACTTATCGAAAATGATTCTTGTGATTTATATGATTTTATTAATACAGTTTATTTTGTGGCTCATTGGTTGCATGGTTTTTGTTTACAGTGATGCTTTTAAATGGGATTTGGGGAGCACATTTCACATTTCTTATGAAATATTTAGTAGAGTGATGATGGGAAAAACAAAACAGAAGAGTCAACCAATTACTAACTATGAATGTGAAAATAAAACGACCAAACTAATTTGACACAGATATTGCGTGGTCTTTATGCTAGATCACACAATTGATGATCTTGGATGGAGTTATTTTTGATATCTACGAATTGATTCTAAGCTCTACTTTTACTCTTTATTTATTATTTTCTTATTTTAGGTTAAAATATTATTGTTGTACATGCCAAACTATGTTGATACATTTATTTTTCTTACTTTGACATCAAATGGCTAAAGAGAAAAAAAAGTAGGATATTCTCTATTTGGGATATGGAGACAAATATAATTTTATGTGATTTATGTTTGAGAGAGGAAGAAAACGACAATAGACCAACCACCTATTTTAATAAAGAAGGTTGGAAAACTATAACGAAACTTTTTCAAGAAAGAAACACAAAAAAATCCAGCTGAAAAACAAATGTGATCAACTTTAAAAGGGCTGAAATTTGTGAAATGAGCTAAAGAGAGGAACTATTAGTTTAGGATTGGACCCTGTTGGGAAACTAGTTGATGCACATGTGGAGTGGTGACTAGAGAAGATTTCAATAAGTATGATGATCCTACCTACATCCACGAGGAAGCTAACTATCTTCAAGCCAGATCTTCGGTGCAAGGAGAGTCATTATAACTCACCACTATGACCTACGTGACTAACTATGACCTACACGGTTCACATCTAGTGTAGCTCTCGACTTCAGCATCAACAATATATGAACTTCATCACAACTCACCACTACAACCTACATAAACAACTAATACCTTCATGATTTACAACTCATGCAGCTCCAAGCTCATGTCATCACAACCTACAGACGTCATCACAGCTCACCACTACGACTTATGTGGTTTACATCCAGTGTAGTTCCTGAGTTCGGCCCTTGCAGCATACGAACGTCATTGCATCTCACTACTATGCTTTATATAACCAACTATGACATAGATTGTTCATAGCTCCTGCAACTTCTTATTATAACATTTGTGGCCAAACAACGTTGTTAAAGAAACCATCTGCAGCCCACATGGCCAACTATTAATAAGTTGGCACTACGACCACTGTCTCCAACATTCACAACAAACTACTGCCTCCATAACAATCAACTATGGTCATTGCAGCTTATTATCATCGACACTCCATTCATTACAGTCAAATTATGACTATTATAAATGAACCACTTATACATTTACAATGATCATCTTTGCAGCATCACCTTTCATAATTCAGGAGAACAGTGAGCCTATTTACTTAACGTTCATAGCAAATTATTTCAACGAGGTTAGGCCCTGTGGTTTTCCCTTTTTCAGAGGTTTTTAAGTAAAAATTAAGATGTCTTCTACTGCTTACTTCTCTTTAATTAAGTGAGTGTGTGGTGGGTTTTCATGCAACACATGAAAATAGTCTATTAATCTATCTCCGCGGACTTTCCAACACACATCAACATTTATCATATGATTATACATAAAAAAGAAGTTATTTATTGCCTTGCTAAGAATAAATAATGTGAAAAGAATGTAGGAATTTTCTAGAATTTGAATTTCGTTTGATGAAAAAAAAAGACTTAATAATTTGCACATGGCACATAATTCTCATGAATTTAATAGCTAGCATTTAAAATTTGATACACTTTACTTGCATATGAGAAATGCTATTAATAAACTTTTTGTGTTTGATATGTAAATATATAAAATTTATGTGGCATGTATGAACATACCCCAAAATAATAAGGTAAGATTTTGATGTATTTTAATCTTTTTTAATTTAACTTCAATGAATTCAAAATTTGGTTAATTTTTAAAAACCTTGCATGAGCTATATCACATTTCATTTATCTAATTGTGTTTTTATTAAAAAGTTTAAATCAAATTTAAATGGTGCAATTAATTTAAAAGTTAGGGGCCATTACATATAACTATTTTACATGAATTCCACTTAAACCCCGACCAAAAATTCAACAAATGCAGAGCTGTTTGCAGAGTCTAATCTCGCGCTAACGCGTGGAAGCCGGCTCACCTACATAAAAAAAATAAAAAAATAATGAAAACGCGCAGCCCGCTCGACCGATGCGTTGCGTAATCCAAGCAAATATTTTTTTGCGTTATTTATCTTTGTCTTCGTGTTATAGGAATATTCCATCGCGTTATTATGAATAACATAACAATAATACATGAATAAAAAATCAATAACACATTAAATAACACATAAATAACGCGAGAGAATATTCTTATAGCACGGAATATTCCTAAACTTTCAATAACACACCAATAACACATGAATAACACATCAATAACACATAAATAACGCGAAAAAATATTCGTATAACACGAATTGAATGACACATTAATGAATGACACATTAAATAACACATGAATAACACGATGAAATATTCTTAAATTCTCCATAACGCACCAATAATACATGAATAATACGGAAAATAATCAGAATAATGCGGGAAAATATTCTAAAATTCTCAATAACACATGAATGAAATATAAATAAAAGTTGAAAATATTCAAAATAATAAATCTAGACGCTGAGAGGTGGATTTGTTATTGATGTAATATATTTTCGTGTGAAAAGACCCTCTACCATTGCTGACCTCCTTCCCTTTATCCTTCTGCTCTGCAACCTCAGTCGACTCCTCTGCACCAGCAAGACCTCCTCATTAGCGCCTCTCGCCAATGGCCAGGTTCTTCCTTGACCTCCGTCCTAGCGACGCAACCGAGATAGCGACCTTTTCTGCCGATTCACGGGATCAGGAATCGGCGTCATTTTGGGATTTACGGGAGCTGAGGATTTACGGCGGCGTTTTTAGCCATTTGGTAGGATTTAGCTTAAATGCTCTCTAAATCCTGCTTAAAATCGGCTACGAAACATCCCCTTAATTAGAAAGATCACTGTAAGCAAATGAAATCGATTTTTTCTGACGGGTTTTTTTTTTTTTTTGGTATTTTAATCTTATTTAATTGGAGGGGATGTGCTGCATATGTCATGCAACTTTGATCGATTTGGTTCCAGTTTGAGCAGATTTTGATCTTACTTTTTGTGATCGGATTTGCAGTTTCTGCTTTGTTTTCGGCCATGTGGAAACTTAAGATCGCGGAAGGGAGGAGCCCATGGCTGAGGACAACGAACGTATTTTGTTGCTATCTTTTCTAAAGTCTCGTTACATTGTTGTCTCGTATGAGCGATTATTGCCCTCCGATCACACGCTGTATACGGTAATATAGGGGAATATTTCTCCCTGTTATTCTATATTATTAAGATGTCATTATATATTATTTAGGTGTTATTGTGTTCTGGGAATATTTTCGGTGTTATAATAACACAATAACACAATAACGCATTAATAACACTTGAATAACACACAATAACAAATAAATAACACAGGAGAAATATTTCCTTGTATTACCGGGCTGATTTTTTTTTTTTTTTTGTCACCTCCACGTGACGTAATTTCATTGGACTCCGAATAGTTCTCTAGGTTAAAAGCCCTTACAAAATAGTTTTCCACAGTATTTGGTAGTTTGGAACGATGATGTCTCGAAATAATAAAATGATTTTACATACCACTTGATTCTTATGTTTTTACACGTGCAGCACCAACACTTCAATATTTTACACATATGTCATTTTATTCATGTATGAAAATATAAATAATGACATTTTTAATCTGACATGAAATATTTGGGTGGTATAAATATAAAATATAAAGATTAGATGTTAGGCATGTAAATAGATAGGAATTAGGTGGTACGTGTGTAAATTCCCCAATGATTTATTAGAAGAAGCCATTACTTTCCTTTGAATCTCTAATATTTCAAGTTTGCAAAAGAATATTTCATTGATTCTGTGTCCAGTTTGTATATGTTTGCTGGATTGCTTTATTGGAGCACCAACCTTTTTTTAAAAAAAGGAGGAGCAGATGAGCCCCTTAAGGGGGCACGTTTGTAAATAAGATGCGCCTCCTATGGGGGAGCTTGTCCTTTTTTTTATAATTCTATTATATATAATATTATTATTAATATAAAATATATTAAATAATATTATAAATATTATTATTATTATTTATTGTATACATTAAAGAATATTAAAATTAATTTCTACATTAATTAATAAATTGTAATTAAATTTTATTTAAATAAAAAATTAAATTAAACTAACTAAAACTAAGAAAATTTGAAATTTGTAAAATTTATTTCATATTGAAATATTTACAAAATGAAACAAATTAAATTAATTGAACTAATTAAATCAACTAGCATAATATTTAAAAAATATTATCTTCTACGTTGGGATGGAACAGTGCCTGAGCCAGGTGTATGGCAAAACGATGGTCGTAGTGGTCGATGACGCAACTGATATTCTTGAAGTTGTTCAATATCATCGCTCTTTGATTTGTTATTCATAGCATCTCGTGGCTTCCAGTAAATCTGTTCATTGGGATCTGATTTAGAATATAATTATGGTGTACTGAAATCTATGCCTACATCAGAATTAGACGCAAACATGAGAATATTTTGATAATTTAAATCGAAGTCTTCACACTAGTCGTTGTCCACTGCAGGTCAAAATTTTGCACATGCCACATAATTCTCATGAATTTAATAGCTAGCATTTAAAATTTGATACAATTTACTTATGAGAAAATGATATTGATTAAAAATAAAAGTGAATAATAGTGATCTTTTGAATGTAATGTTCAGAACTTGAATGTTAAATTTATAATCAATAAACTTTTTGTTTTTGATATGTAAATATATAAAATTTATGTGGCATGTATGAACATACCCCAAGATAATAAGGTAAGATTTTGATTTATTTTAATCTTTTTTAATTTAATTTCAATGAATTCAAAATTTTAATTCAAAATTTGGTTAATTTTTAAAAACCTTGCATGAGCTATATCACATTTCATTTATCTAATTGTGTTTTTATTAAAAAGTTTAAATCGTGCAATTAATTTAAAAGTTAGGGGCCATTACATAAAGCTATTTTACATGAATTCCACTTAAACCCTTCAACAAATGCAGTCGCGCTAAATCTGAGTAACACTAGAATATAACGTTAGCCTAAATAATATAACATGAGTATTACAAAGATAATACTATAATAATTACAGAATACAACGGAAAAACTACCAGAATATAACCTTAATACTACACCGGAATATAACCTTCATAATATTATCTGAATACAACGGAAATACTTCTATAATATAACCTAAGTACTAAACCTAAGTACCAAAAAAATACAACAGCAGTACAACAAAAATATAACGATAATATAACCAAAATACTACAATGTTAGAATACAACATAAGTATTACTATAATATAACCTAAATAATACTATGCTAGATCACATAATATTGCTTAAATATTACCATTGTATTCCCGTAATAAAACATTTATACATAACCCCTTATATTTTTTGCACTATTATGTTTGATGTAGGTTTGTGAACCCAAGGTCCATCAGTTCTAGATGTCGACCATCTGTAGTTCGAGATGCACTTGATAAGGTCAGGCTTGTTGTATCCGACGAGATGATGAATGAGCTGAAAACCTTGAATGTTGATCAGTTCTTTGCACTTCCACCTTATCCCCAAGACAATGTGGTCACACTTCAAATATTGCAATGTTGGATACATGAAAAAATGGTTTTCAGAATGGGAGGGAAAGATCTGAGGATTAATCCTGATGAAGTTGCCCTCTTGGTTGGCATGCCAAATAGAGGAGAAGTTCCAAAGTGGAAGAAAGTTCCATCCTGTGGCGTTGATGCCCGTCAAATGAAGGCTGATCTGTTGACCTTCGGAACTGGGGAGTCTTCTGCCCCTTTTAATCAATTGTATATAAACTATTTATTATCAAATTTATTTTTTCCGTCTAGTAATTTCAGTGTATCCAAAGGACTTTACATCTTTGGAGAGAATGTAGATACATTTGCTTCATTTAATTGGCCCGCTGCGCTATGTGAATATCTTATTGAGCAAATAAATACGGTTGCCATCAAAATAAGGAGGAATCGGCCTTTGTGATATATAAATGGTTTTCTTTTTTTGCTAACGGTAAGTACATCGTATTAAAGCCAAACATTATTTATTTCTTTGTGTAAAGCTGAATATGCCTTTTTTCACACAGCTATGATTTTATGAGCACACTTCTTTGATTACTCCTGCGAATCCTGAGGCTAGACCTCGAACGTTGAGGTGGCCAACAACTGTAAGCCTGAGCTCATCCCAACTTGATATAGCTTTTAAGATGTTGACTCCTCATCAGGCAAGTTACATATATCTTTAATTTCCAATTAAATTATTATGTCGTTTTGAAACTATTAATGATCAAAGCGTTTCTTTTTGAAATTACTCGCAGGTTCATGATAAATTTTTGGATCTGAAAGAGGATGAGCTCAATCTGTTATCCAATCCAGATGAAGGATTACCTGGTCCAGTTTCTGTGACACAAGTCCAGGGCAGACCAGAGGCACCTGTATCATTTGATATGGGGCCAGTTGATTCAGGGGACATCGCCCCTGAGCCATTGTATACCACAATAAATAAAAGCATGGAATCAATAGTCCAGCTGCTTAAAGGTCAAGAAAAATGGTTCACTGAATTTCAGGGAACCTTGAATACAATAACTGTTGGAGTATCAAGTTTGCAGGGACAAATGTCAGTGCTGCAACATAAGTTTGATAAATCTAAAAATATTCCAACTAATAAAGGCGAAGAGATCAGA
>NW_018164831.1:138921-139175 GCF_001263595.1 Phalaenopsis equestris | reverse complement strand
AGAGCGCGCCGACGGCGCCATCGACCCCACCGTCGACGGGATCACGAAAATACCTCTTTAACCGAGATTTTAACCGGTCAACCGCCACTATTCATCATCCCCTTCCTCCTAAAATGCCATTTTCACATTCGGGCTTGATAGATCTTGGATTGGGAGACGATTTCAAGGCTTTTTGACACCAAATTTGATCTTCTTTAGGTAAGAGCTTCACTCCAAGCTAAATATATTTGATTTTCACCATGTATTTCTTCCAC
>NW_018164831.1:137726-138854 GCF_001263595.1 Phalaenopsis equestris | reverse complement strand
TCTTTGAATTACCATTGGAAGCCATTATTTACATATTAGAAGTAATTTTTGAAATTTTTCTTTGATTTGATTAGATTAAAAATGGCTCCACGTCAAAAGAGAAGAGTTGAGTTCGACGATTCACGCTTCGTCAATGTGATGGCTCAAACTCGATTCACTTCTACTTCAAGGAAAAAAATGTATTCAAGATTGATTTTTTGAGAGTCCGGGAGGAGAAATTGAACATGTTATTGCCGAGCGGAGGTGGGAAAACTTTTGTTACACCACCAATAAAGTCGATGCAAATGTGGTGAAAGAGCTCTACGCCAATGTGATTTATGCTGAAGATGGAATCGTGAAAGTGCGTAGATTTTCTGTTGAAGCCGCCCGCATTAACACTTTTTATGAAGTCCCAGATTCTTACATCTGCTACTATGAATCATTTAGTATGATGGAAGAACCCCTAAATGATGTAATTAACTTTCTCACTGATGGTAAAGGAACGTGGAAGATAAAGCAGGGAGAAAGGGTAAACTTTTCTGCTTCCATGTTAAATGCCACCCCTAAGGCGTGGCACTATTTCATTTCCTCTACTCTGTTACCGACTTACCACCATAGTGAGGTAACTAGAGATAGAGCTATTCTGAATTTCTGTATTCAGAATAACAAAATTATAAATGTGGGGAAGATTATTTTCAAGAATATATTGACTTCCTGGCCTTATTTATGCACTTTGTCAACTTTCTGGAGGGGAAGCTGGAGAGGAAGAATGGGTTCACCCTATGAAACACATCAGTAAAGCCAATTTGAAAACTTATGTATCCCATGAGAAATGGAGAACAGGAAGTAGGAGTGAAGAACCTTCTAGTAGTAGAGATGTCCCCTCTCAAGTTATGACCTTCCTCCTCCTTCTAGCTCCCCTACCTTAACAGATGTTATGAACAAGTTGACCATGTAGAGGAAGAGTATAGATTTGATAAATGAGAGGATTGGAGGTGTAGAACGCCGAAATGATTGTGATAGTGAGTACCTGCAGAGGCATTCTTATTTTGAGATAGCCTATTATGATGCTCTGGCCCGACATACGAAGCTCAGGCTCAACTCTACAAAGGAAAGCCTGATGTTACATTTCCTGAATGCCCCCGATAT
>NW_018164831.1:134040-135590 GCF_001263595.1 Phalaenopsis equestris | reverse complement strand
AACTAGGACTCCATTAGAGCCCTATATTACTTGAGCGATACGTATACTTGCGTTGACAAATTCGACTTTGACATTATTGAATATTATATCTATACATCTTTATTAAATCAAACACATATATATATAAAGTCGCAGTCAAGATTTTATCACCATTGCTGGAATTTAAATATTCTAGTAGCATCATCAAATTCTTGTAATTGTCAATTTACAAAAAGAAAAAGGTTGGTCAGATATCTCAGGGGTCTACTAAACTTAATATGTTTTGCTTCACAAAAATCATCCTCAATAAATATAATAGGGACCAACCAAGATATGATCTAGGGTTAGGTAGATAACTAAAACCCTACTTTTCCGCTTTATATAAAATGAACTCACATGCATTTTGAGTTTCAGGTAGTGAAACGAGAAGACTCTCCAAGTACGTTTTTTATAGTTTGTAGTGTCATCTTTCTTGTGCTTTCATACCGTACTTTTTATGCTTACAAAACTTGCATGCTAAACGACAATATCATCCTGCATGAAAGCTAAAACTGTTAGGATAGCCACAGAACTGAAACCCAAAACCAAAAATAAAATCAACCAAGATAAAAAACACCTCCAAAACATTCAAAATATAAGACAACTCAAAATTTAATCACAAACTTCACAAAATAACAACTATAACTAAATTAAGACGTCTCTATTGGATAATCAGGAATCCCACGGAGAAGGTAACCTACGACTGCTAAAGAGGCTTCTCACGGTCTAAATGAAGGTATGGAACTCATTAAGTTGAGTTTAGTAAATTCATTTGGACTAAGTAAATCCAATAGAACATAGTGGTACTGGAACGAGGAAACCGTAGGATCCTAACCGGTATCGCTCTAATCAACTTTAGAATGCCCCCATAATTTTTTTTTAAAGAACTACAACCATAGGGCCATCTGATTTGACATCATAACATCACACCCTAGAAAACTTAAAATTGTCACAACAAGGAGCTTGGAGTTAGCATTGTGGGCAGCATTGTCATCTTCAATAGCAAAACCTGTCTTCCCCAGCTAAATCATTCCTTCCTCAGAATTAAACAACAAATTCATAGGACTTCGAGGTAGTTTGCTTATGCAACGTAAATCTTCACCTTATCTTTAGGCATTTGTATAGTCTTGCTATAAAATATAAGGTCTAACTCATTTTAGGATTCCGAGGTTGTCATCCATCATGACCTAAACCCTCACATCTTTCAGGCTATTTGTGTGATCGTTTCACACAAATGTAAGCCCTAACTAATAAAATTGGCAGGATGAAATATTCAAATAATTTCTCCTCAAAACTAAAGCCAAACAATAGGATAGACTGGGAAGTTGTTGAGGTTCTCCTCCGGATCTATGGCATCCCTTAGTTCTTCCTCCTTTAGATTCCAAAAAATAAAATGTTCCAAATTTGAGTCATTGTCATTTCACACCACTTTGTCCGATTTTGTTGAAAAGTCCTATCCTTTTGAACTCCTTGAAGATAATATTTCCTGATTTTTATCGAGAGTTTTCTTAGGTAACTTCGGTTATCTAAGA
>NW_018164831.1:128085-133801 GCF_001263595.1 Phalaenopsis equestris | reverse complement strand
TTTATCCTTCGGGATAGATACAAGGTTTGAGGTACAACGCTCTTTCATTTAAATTATAAAAAATATGGGGTCAGTTTTTCTTCATATTTTTCTAAACTTAAATCTATGTATAAATTAAAATGTCCTTTCGAAGTGGGTGACAGGATTTTGATTTTGGTGACCAATAGCTTCTTACGAGCAACTCCTCAACCAAAATAGTGCCGACAACTTCTGGTGACTCCACTGAGGATGAGCTTCTCTTTTCCATTTAAATTAAGAAATGTTATCTTCACTTATCGGTAATGTGTTCATGTCCCTCATGAACCAAATTACCCTTCTTCCATTGACATACCTTACCCATTTCTGTCTTGGGAAAGTAAGGTCAACACTTTCAATTTCAAGACCGTCTATTCAACCATCTTTGAACAAGGAGGTTTAGGAGGCCATTAAGGACTTTTTAATTTTCGTGTGGGGCCAGACGCCCAACAGGTGTGTCGGTGAACTAGTTTCACATAGGCATTGTGCGTTGTTAAGTTGGTCCCGCACTGGGTCCTAAACACTTCACATCTCCTTTTCGACTTTAATTTGCTATTTTTCAAGTTAAATCGAATTACGTCGTGCTGCGCGCACTTTAAATTTTTTTTGTAATTAAATACTTTAACTTTTAAGCTACTTTTACTAAAAATTTTTAAAACCCCCACAAATTAAATAAAGACTTCCCTGGTTTACAAATCGACCTCTATTAATCGACCTCTATTAATTGTTAGTGCTTGCACTAAAATCACTAAGTTTTGGCCATATAGCTAACCCCAGAGCTTTCTGTTTTAAATCTGCTGCAATCGCCTACCCAATGCTGATTTTTCTTGCAACTTGCCGACAAACCATGAAGCCTGCAATGTCGCTCCTACCATTAAGTTCGGAGCTAGATTTTAAGAACTTGAGGTTATCCTCGAGATGGCCCCGTTTGTTATAATGAAAGTCATCGCCCCAGAAGTTCAGGAGTCGTCTGCTGAATTCAACCTGAACTTTCTTCAGGACTTCCCTCATTGTAAGAAGGCCAAGACTACTATTGCCCCTATGGCACCTACCACCTGTTGTTCTCACTATTGTTAAGTGAAAAGAAGTTATGATGATTAAAGATCCAATTGAGGGATTGGATGTCTCGCCATCAGTATTTGAAATCGAAACAAGTTCAAAGACTACACTGCTAACTCGAACCCAAAGGAAAAACTGTAATTGGAGGGTTCGGAGGGCTACTAAAGCCCAGGCTCTTAAGGAGATACCTGTTGAGGAAGATCCTCACCAGGATGAGTCAAGATTACTTGAAACATATCCACTTCTGCGGGGAAGTAGATTCTATCCTTTGATGGATACCATGGAAATGAGAGTATTCAAAAATCACAGCTGCATTACCGTCACTTCATGGACATGGTAAGGAGAGAAAGAAGTCCACTCCTATCACCCAAGTCAGTTCAGTTTTCAAGAGGCTAGCTGTCAAGGAAGGTTGCTCAGTTAGTGAACTACTTAAATGAGTGGAACATGCAACATCCCCTCACATAAAGAAATAAATTTTAAGGGAAGTTAAATCTATCAGACGATCTCAGAAATCAGCTGAAGCTTTGTCTGCTTGTATTCCTGTCTGATTCCGCTTAGGGAGCAGAGTTGATACCACCATAGTTACCACCGATTCTACCGTCACCAGGATTGCAGGTCGTCGACCCATTAAGTTACGACTTGGTCCAAGAATCCTATCAATCACCCACTAAAAAGATGTTCCTAAAATTCCAAATGAAAAGATGAAAAGATTACCTGATACTGTAACCGGTTTGCACCATGGGGAGCATACTTCTCTTCAACATACCGATGTTTATGCTGAGACACTTCATCTCAAGATGTCACCATCAAATAAGAAAGTGTGGATACCCCGTCACCATCAAATAAGAAAGGGTGGATACCCAGGGTCGCTGTACCGATACAGTCCAGTAAGCCCGTAGGGCAAGAGCATGAAATGAAGCCAGGGCCTGAAGTATCTGACATTGTCGCAGCAATTTCCAGTGAGATGAAGAAACAAAAGGAGGAGGTCCCGCAGGGTCCTCCAGATTTTAAGGAAATTCAAGAATAAATAATTGAAGGAAAAGTTGAAAAGCTTAGGGTCAAGATTTCTGAGTTGGCTCAGGAACATGGAGTCTCCATTGATGATGATGAAGACTTTGACTATAATGATTACCTTGAAGAAGATTTCATGGATGTCAATGTCATCAAAACCAGAGCCACTACATCTGCACGTGAGACTCAAACTCTCGTCAAAGAGAACGCCGTAGATGAGCTGCGTAGGTCTATCCTCCTAAGGGATGAGCAAGTCAGTCAACTGGAGAAAAGAATAGAGGAGATGCCCGCAGCCATGACCGCCATGGCCACCATTCAAGGGCAATCACAAGCACTGCAACAAACCTCTCCAAAGATCAATCAACCATAAATTATACACATTACAGATGAAAGAAGAGAAGTTGCCTCAGCAAACAAAGATGAGCAACAAAGAAAGGATTCTCCATCAAGCACTATATCAGAGAAAGAATTGAAGCAAATGGTCGAGCAAGTTCGGGAGGCCTTAACCCAATCCAAGGGTGGAGCACTAATTCTAAAGGGTAGACCTTACCCGGATGAATTTGATGCCATGCCCTTCCCTAAAGGCCCTTCCCTAAAGGCTTTATGTCCCTAAAATTTAAGATATTTGATGGGATTGGAAATCCCAGACAACATATAGCACACTTTCGCGCCAGTTATGGCAACACAAGAAATAGTGAAGCTTTACTCTTCCAACAGTTTGCCAGCATCTTGTCAGGGATCGCCTTCGATTGGAATGCAATTTGCCCAACGGATCATTGAGTTGGAACAACTATTTGTAAAAAGATTCGCCGGAGTGCAACATCATGTGTCTATTGGAGAGCTCATGATGGAAAAGTAAAAGCCCAACGAGACTTTGGTGGATTACATTTTGAGGTGGAGGAACCTTAGCATGAAATGTGAACCTCAGCTACAGGAACATCATGTGATTGAAATTTTACTCAAAAGCATTCATGGGCCAGTGATTTTCATACTCAAGGGACTCACCATTAAATCCTTCGAGAAGCTACTTAGTAAAGCCAGCAGCATTCAAGAGGAAATCAAACATATAGATTCTCATGAGAAATCCAAGGAAACCAGAGTGTTTGAAAAGAAGTCAAGAACAGTAGCGATTGCCAATAAAGGAAAACAACCAATGAAGATATATGCATAAAATCCTCGCCAATCTTCACAGCATGCTCAGAAACAGAGTAGCCAGTCCAACCAGCGACCGCCTCAAGAAGGATCATCTCGAACAGGAATAAGAAAATATCTCTGGCAGAACAACAAAAAATGGTGTATTCTTATAAAGATGAAGTCATATCCAAAATGTTCAGAAGTTTGATGAAGAAGCTTGGGTTCAGACTACCGGAGCCAAAGAAACCTGAAGAGGTCGATAAAAAAGATGAACCAAATTATTACCCGTACCACCGGTTGCTCAGACACAATATAGAAGAATGCTTCATCTTTAAGGATTGGCTTTAAAAGAAAATCAAAGAATTGAATATAACGAGTATTTGAGAGAACCTGAAAAAGGTTCCACAAACATAACTTCAGCTGAGTCAATCTCCCCGATTGATCCATATATTGAAGAAGATTGATGGAGTACGACTTGGGATGAACTCAAGAGGGTCCTAAACCAAATACAGGATTCATCGAAATGCTCTTTTGCATATACCGGGAAAGACAGATGGAATGACGTTTGGAGAAAATCATCCAAGAAAATATTGAATCAAATCCGAAATGCATCAAAACAAGCCTCTGTTTAGAGCCTTTAGCCTGCCAAACCTGAGACGAAGATTTCGTCAGGAGATTTGTCGTCTTCAAAGACAAAGAAAAAGAAGGATATCATTATGAAGATTGATAGCACGGGAGGTAGGATAGGGATTGCCTCTACTAGATTGGTTGCTCAGATTCGGGAAAGAAAATCCTCAAACACCTGACTTTGTATGATTATCTTTTTGCCTTTTCGAGGTCTTATGAATATAATGATTATGATTTTGGCTACATTTTAACTATTTCTGGTGATAACGTAATCGATTATGACCAATCTAACTTTGATCTCGATTCCCAAAATGATCCTCAAATCATACTTGAGTCCAATGAACTCGTTGTCAAAACCAAAGAAGACATTGAAGATACCGCTTACGACAGCACTGGGAGTGAGGAACCAATCCTCGAGCACTACGGTGCACCACTTGCCATCAACTTAGATCTTTCCGACAAAGAAGAAACACAGGAAGATTCAAAAATGGTATATGAAGATGAAGAAATTACAAAGGTTAACGTAAGGAGCGGGAGACGGGAGAGTGCTACCCCTAGGAATAGTTCTAACAGATAAAGAAAAACAAATAATAACTCGAGAATAGCTACCTCCACCTCCACCAGTGGAAGAACCACATAACCAAGAGAAAATGGAAGACCATAAAAAGTGGATTACAATGTGCTAGCTCATCTTAGGAAGTTACCGGCCCGATTAAGCATCTACGATGCTCTGATCCTGTCAAAGAAGATGAGAGAGTCTCTGGTTACAGCCTTGCTCAACCCAGAGATTTTCTTAGCTCGGTTGGTCAGCACATCCTCAGATGAATTTTGTTTGTTGAAAGAAAAACCTGGGGTAACCTTTACAGATGGAGATTTTCTACTCGGTACCGTCGACCACAATTGTCCACTCTACATCTCCGTTAACATCGACAGATTTGTGTTGTCCAGAGCAGATTTCAGATTTGTGTTGTCCAGAGTTTTAGTAGATCTTGGAGCATTACTCAACTTGATGAGTCTACGAACATTAACCTATTTGAACATTAAAGCTCAGGAACTTACGACTAATAAAATGATGTTAAGAGAATTCAACCAAAAGGGAGAGAGAGCCCTTAGATCTATTACACTGTTTATGAAGGTTAGAGAACTAGCAACAACCGCTAAGTTTCATATCATCAATGTCAAGACCTCTTTCAACTCAAGACCTCTTCTCTTTCAACGCTCTACTGGGTCAACCGTGGATTCACGAACACAACATGGTTCCGTCGTCTCTGCACCAGTGCATTAAGTACTACAACAAGGGACAAGAACATTGCATCAAGGGGATTTACAGCCCTTTTTAGTGCATGAAGTTGGTATTCATGATGATGCTGCCTACTACGCGCCTCTAAAGAAAATTGTCTTCTCTTATGAAATTATCACAAACAAAAATGAAGATTCAGAAAAATCACAAAAGGAGGTCATTCAACTCTACTTCAGCAATCTTCTACCACTCATTTAAGATAAATTGGTGGGTGTTCTTTTAGTTCGCGCACCCGAGGTCGAGGCCGGGGACGTGGATGAGGAAAAACCAATTTAATCATTGAATGGACTAGGCCAACCATCAACATTGTGATGAAGATAGTTCTGAAGATGAAATAAAGATGACAAAATAGAGGAAACCTCAGTATGAGATATCCTTAGAAGATAAAGAGAAAGGCAAATATGAGATGATGTATGATCGGATAAACCATTATGTGAATGTTATGACCCTTACTTCGATCTTCCCTCAAAAGGTCGAGAGTTTAGAGGTCAAGGAAGTCCGTAGCACTGGTTCAAAGCCGATCAAGTTTTGTCGTGCTTCTACCTTTATTTATTGATCTTGAAAATCATG